>NC_064634.1:465714791-466017822 GCF_023864275.1 Schistocerca cancellata | reverse complement strand
GTATTAGATTGCAACGCACCACTGGGTGTTTACTGCAACCCTTGGATCTTCATACTGACGATGAAACACAGAAATTGCATCGGGATTGAATATAGTAGGCACAATGCAGACTTACGTATAGGGGGAGCAATGCTTCATACTGTTGTATACGTGCCTTTCCTGAGATTCCAGTATTAGATTGCGACGCACCACTGGGTGTTTACTGTAACCCCCGGAGCTTCATAATGACGATGAAACACAGAAATTGCATCGGGATTGAATATAGTAGACACAATGCCGACTTACGTCCAGGGGGAGTAATGCTTCAAACAATCTGTATACGTGCCTTTCCGGAGAGACCAGGATTAGACTGCGACGCACCAGTGGGTGTTTACTGTAACCCTTGGAGCTTCATATTGACGATGAAACACAGAAATTGCATCGGGATTGAATATAGTAGGCACAATGCCGACTTACGTCCAGGGGGAGCAATGCTTCAAACAGTCTGTATACGTGCCGTTACAGAGAGGCCAGTATTAGATTGCGACGCACCACTGGGTGTTTACTGTAACCCTTGGAGCTTCATATTGACGATGAAAGACAGAAATTGCATCGGGATTGAATATAGTAGGCACAATGCCGACTTACTTCCAGGGGTAGCAATGCTTCAAACAGTCTGTATACATGCCGTTACTGTGAGGTCAGTGTTGGATTGCGACGCACCACTGGATGTTTACTGTAACCCTTGGAGCTTCATACTGACGATGAAACACAGAAATTGAATCGGGATTGAATATAGTAGGCACAATGCCGACTTACGTCCAGGAAGAGCAATGCTTCATACAGTTGTATACGTGCCTTTCCTGAGATTCCAGTATTAGATTGCGACGCACCACTGGGTGTTTACTGTAACCCCTGGAGCTTCATATTGACGATGAAACACAGAAATTGCATCGGGATTGAAGATAGTAGACACAATGCCGACTTACGTCCAGGGGGAGTAATGATTCAAACAGTCTGTATACGTGCCTTTCCTGAGAGGCCAGTATTAGATTGCGACGCATCACTGGGTGTTTACTGCCACCCTTGGAGCTTCATATTGACGATGAAACACAGAAATTGCATTGGGATTGAATATAGTAGGCACAATGCCGACTTACGTCCAGGGGCAGCAATGCTTCAAACAGTCTGTATACGTGCTGTTGCAGAGAGGCCAGTATTAGATTGCGACGCACCACTGGGTGTTTACTGTAACCCTTGGAGCTTCATATTGACGATGAAACACAGAAATTGCATCGGGAATGAATATAGTAGGCACAATGCCGACTTACGTCCAGGGGGAGTAGTGCTTCAAACAGTCTGTATATGTGCCGTTACTGAGAGGCCAGTATTAGATAGCGACGCACCACTGGGTGTTTACAGTAACACTTGGATCTTCATACTGACGATGAAACACAGAAATTGCATCGGGATTGAATATAGTAGGCACAATGCCGACTTACGTATAGGGGGAGCAATGCTTCATACAGTTGTATACGTGCCTTTCCTGAGATTCCAGTATTAGATTGCGACGCACCACTGGGTGTCTACTGTAACCCCTGGAGCTTCATAATGACGATGAAACACAGAAATTGCATCGGGATTGAATATAGTAGGCACAATGCCGACTTACGTCCAGGGGGAGCAATGCTTCAAACAGCCTGTATACGTGCCGTTACAGAGAGGCCTGTATTAGATTGCGACGCACCACTGGGTGTTTACTGTAACCCTTGGAGCTTCATATTGACGGTGAAACACAGAAATTTCATCGGGATTGAATATAGTAGCCACAATGCCGACTTACGTCCAGGAGGAGTAATGCTTCAAACAGTCTGTATATGTGCCGTTACTGAGAGGCCAGTATTAGATTGCGACGCACCACTGGGTGTTTACTGTAACCCTTGGAGCTTCATATTGACGATGAAACACAGAAATTGCATCGAGATTGAATATAGTAGGCACAATGCTGACTTACGTCCGGGGGGAGTAATGCTTTAAACAGTCTGTATATGTGCCGTTACTGAGAGGCCAGTATTAGATTGCGACGCACCACTGGGAGTTTACTGTAACCCTTAGAGCTTCATATTGACGATGAAACACAGAAATTGCATCGTGATTGAATATAGTAGGCACAATGCCGAATTACGTCCAGGGGGAGTAGTGCTTCTAACAGTCTGTATACGTGCCTTTCCTGAGTGGCCAGTATTAGATTTCGACGCACCACTGGGTGTTTACTGTAACCCTTGGAAATTCATATTGACGATGATACACTCAAATTGCATTGGGATTGAATATAGTAGGCACAATGCCGACTTTCGTTCAGGGGGAGCAATGCTTCAAACAGTCTGTATACGTGCCTTTCCTGAGAGGCCAGTATTAGATTGCGACGCACCACTGGGTGTTTACTGCCACCCTTGGAGCTTCTTATTGACGATGAAACACAGAAATTGCATAGGGATTGAATATAGTAGGCACAATGCCGACATACGTCCTAGAGGAGCAATGTTTCAAACAGTCTGTATACGTGCCGTTACTGTGTGGTCAGTATTAGATTGCGACGCACCACTGGATGTTTACTGTAACCCTTGGAGCTTCATATTGACGATGAAACACAGAAATTGCATCGGGATTGAATATAGTAGGCAGAAGGCCGACTTACGTCCAGGGGGAGAAATGCTTCAAACAGTCTGTATATGTGCCGTTACTGAGAGGCCAGTATTAGACTGCGACGCACCACTGGGTGTTTACTGTAACCCTTGGGGCTTCATATTGACGATGAAACACAGAAATTGCATCGGGATTGAATATAGTAGGCACAATGCCGACTTACGTCCAGGGGGAGCAATGCTTCAAACAGTCTGTATACGTACCGTTACTGTGAGGTCAGTGTTAGATTGCGACGCACCACTGGATGTTTACTGTAACGCTTGGAGCTTCATTCTGACGATGAAACACAGAAATTGCATCGGGATTGAATATAGTAGGCACAATGCCGACTTACGTCCAGGTGGAGTAATGCTTCATACAGTTGTATACGTGCCTTTCCTGAGATTCCAGTATTAGATTGCGCCGCACCACTGGGTGTTTACTGTAACCCCTGGAGCTTCATATTGACGATGAAACACAGAAATTGCATCGGGATTGAGTATAGTAGGCACAATGCAGAATTACGTCCAGGGGGAGTAATGATTCAAACAGTCTGTATACGTGCCTTTCCTGAGAGGCCAGTATTAGACTGCGACGCACCACTGGGTGTTTACTGTAACCCTTGGAGCTTCATATTGACGATGAAACACAGAAATTGCATTGGGATTGAATATAATAGGCACAATGCCGACTTACGTCCAGGGGGAGCAATGCTTCAAACAGCCTGTATACGTGCCGTTACAGAGAGGCCTGTATTAGATTGCGACGCACCACTGGGTGTTTACTGTAACCCTTGGAGCTTCATATTGACGATGAAACACAGAAATTGCATCGGGATTGAATATAGTAGCCACAATGCCGACTTACGTTCAGGAGGAGTAATGCTTCAAACAGTCTGTATATGTGCCGTTACTGAGAGGCCAGTATTAGATTGCGACGCACCACTGGGTGTTTACTGTAACCCTTGGAGCTTCATATTGACGATGAAACACAGAAATTGCATCGAGATTGAATATAGTAAGCACAATGCTGACTTACGTCCGGGGGGAGTAATGCTTTAAACAGTCTGTATATGTGCCGTTACTGAGAGGCCAGTATTAGATTGCGACGCACCACTGGGAGTTTACTGTAACCCTTAGAGCTTCATATTGACGATGAAACACAGAAATTGCATCGTGATTGAATATAGTAGGCACAATGCCGAATTACGTCCAGGGGGAGTAGTGCTTCTAACAGTCTGTATACGTGCCTTTCCTGAGTGGCCAGTATTAGATTTCGACGCACCACTGGGTGTTTACTGTAACCCTTGGAAATTCATATTGACGATGATACACTCAAATTGCATTGGGATTGAATATAGTTGGCACAATGCCGACTTTCGTTCAGGGGGAGCAATGCTTCAAACAGTCTGTATACGTGCCTTTCCTGAGAGGCCAGTATTAGATTGCGACGCACCACTGGGTGTTTACTGCCACCCTTGGAGCTTCTTATTGACGATGAAACACAGAAATTGCATAGGGATTGAATATAGTAGGCACAATGCCGACATACGTCCTAGAGGAGCAATGTTTCAAACAGTCTGTATACGTGCCGTTACTGTGTGGTCAGTATTAGATTGCGACGCACCACTGGATGTTTACTGTAACCCTTGGAGCTTCATATTGACGATGAAACACAGAAATTGCATCGGGATTGAATATAGTAGGCAGAAGGCCGACTTACGTCCAGGGGGAGAAATGCTTCAAACAGTCTGTATATGTGCCGTTACTGAGTGGCCAGTATTAGACTGCGACGCACCACTGGGTGTTTACTGTAACCCTTGGGGCTTCATATTGACGATGAAACACAGAAATTGCATCGGGATTGAATATAGTAGGCACAATGCCGACTTACGTCCAGGGGGAGCAATGCTTCAAACAGTCTGTATACGTACCGTTACTGTGAGGTCAGTGTTAGATTGCGACGCACCACTGGATGTTTACTGTAACGCTTGGAGCTTCATTCTGACGATGAAACACAGAAATTGCATCGGGATTGAATATAGTAGGCACAATGCCGACTTACGTCCAGGTGGAGTAATGCTTCATACAGTTGTATACGTGCCTTTCCTGAGATTCCAGTATTAGATTGCGCCGCACCACTGGGTGTTTACTGTAACCCCTGGAGCTTCATATTGACGATGAAACACAGAAATTGCATCGGGATTGAGTATAGTAGGCACAATGCCGAATTACGTCCAGGGGGAGTAATGATTCAAACAGTCTGTATACGTGAATTTCCTGAGAGGCCAGTATTAGATTGCGACGCATCACTGGGTGTTTACTGCCGCCCTTGGAGCTTCATATTGACGATGAAACACAGAAATTGCATCGGGATTGAATATAGTAGGCACAATGCCGACTTACGTCCAGGGGCAGCAATGCTTCAAACAGTCTGTATACGTGCCGTTACAGAGAGGCCAGTATTAGATTGCGACGCAACACTCGGTGTTTACTGTAACCCTTGGATCTTCATACTGACGATGAAACACAGAAATTGCATCGGGATTGAATATAGTAGGCACAATGCCGACTTACGTATAGGGGGAGCAATGCTTCATACAGTTGTATACGTGCCTTTCCTGAGATTCCAGTATTAGATTGCGACGCACCACTGGGTGTTTACTGTAACCCCTGGAGCTTCATAATGACGATGAAACACAGAAATTGCATCGGGATTGAATATAGTAGACACAATGCCGACTTACGTCCAGGGGGAGTAATGCTTCAAACAACATGTATACGTGCCTTTCCGGAGAGACCAGTATTAGACTGCGACGCACCACTGGGAGTTTACTGTAACCCTTGGAGCTTCATATTGACGATGAAACACAGAAATTGCATCGGGATTGAATATAGTAGGCACAATGCCGACTTACGTCCAGGGGGAGCAATCCTTCAAACAGTCTGTATACGTGCCGTTACAGAGAGGCCAGTATTAGATTGCGACGCACCACTGGGTGTTTACTGTAACCCTTGGAGCTTCATATTGACGATGAAACACAGAAATTGCATCGGGATTGAATATAGTAGGCACAATGCCGACTTACGCCCAGGGGGAGTAATGCTTCAAACAGTCTGTATTTGTGCCGTTACTGAGAGGCCAGTATTAGATTGCGACGCACCACTGGGTGTTTACTGTAACCCTTGGAGCTTCATATTGACGATGAAACACAGAAATTGCATTGGGATTGAATATAGTAGGCACAATGCCGACTTACGTCCAGGGGGAGCAATGCTTCAAACAGTCTGTATACGTACCGTTACTGTGAGGTCAGTGTTAGATAGAGACGCACCACTGGATGTTTACTGTAACGCTTGGAGCTTCATTCTGACGATGAAACACAGAAATTGCATCGGGATTGAATATAGTAGGCACAATGCCGACTTACGTCCAGGTGGAGTAATGCTTCATACAGTTGTATACGTGCCTTTCCTGAGATTCCAGTATTAGATTGCGCCGCACCACTGGGTGTTTACTGTAACCCCTGGAGCTTCATATTGACGATGAAACACAGAAATTGCATTGGGATTGAATATAGTAGGCACAATGCCGAATTACGTCCAGGGGGAGTAATGATTCAAACAGTCTGTATACGTGCCTTTCCTGAGAGGCCAGTATTAGATTGCGACGCATCACTGGGTGTTTACTGCCGCCCTTGGAGCTTCATATTGACGATGAAACACAGAAATTGCATCGGGATTGAATATAGTAGGCACAATGCCGACTTACGTCCAGGGGCAGCAATGCTTCAAACAGTCCGTATACGTGCCGTTACAGAGAGGCCAGTATTAGATTGCAACGCACCACTGGGTGTTTACTGTAACCCTTGGATCTTCATACTGACGATGAAACACAGAAATTGCATCGGGATTGAATATAGTAGGCACAATGCCGACTTACGTATAGGGGGAGCAATGCTTCATACAGTTGTATACGTGCCTTTCCTGAGATTCCAGTATTAGATTGCGACGCACCACTGGGTGTTTACTGTAACCCCTGGAGCTTCATAATGACGATGAAACACAGAAATTGCATCGGGATTGAATATAGTAGACACAATGCCGACTTACGTCCAGGGGGAGTAATGCTTCAAACAATCTGTATACGTGCCTTTCTGGAGAGACCAGTATTAGACTGCGACGCACCAGTGGGTGTTTACTGTAACCCTTGGAGCTTCATATTGACGATGAAACACAGAAATTGCATCGGGATTGAATATAGTAGGCACAATGCCGACTTACGTCCAGGGGGAGCAATGCTTCAAACAGTCTGTATACGTGCCGTTACAGAGAGGCCAGTATTAGATTGCGACGCACCACTGGGTGTTTACTGTAACCCTTGGAGCTTCATATTGACGATGAAACACAGAAATTGCATCGGGATTGAATATAGTAGGCACAATGCCGACTTACTTCCAGGGGTAGCAATGCTTCAAACAGTCTGTATACATGCCGTTACTGTGAGGTCAGTGTTGGATTGCGACGCACCACTGGATGTTTACTGTAACCCTTGGAGCTTCATACTGACGATGAAACACAGAAATTGAATCGGGATTGAATATAGTAGGCACAATGCCGACTTACGTCCAGGAAGAGCAATGCTTCATACAGTTGTATACGTGCCTTTCCTGAGATTCCAGTATTAGATTGCGACGCACCACTGGGTGTTTACTGTAACCCCTGGAGCTTCATATTGACGATGAAACACAGAAATTGCATCGGGATTGAAGATAGTAGACACAATGCCGACTTACGTCCAGGGGGAGTAATGATTCAAACAGTCTGTATACGTGCCTTTCCTGAGAGGCCAGTATTAGATTGCGACGCATCACTGGGTGTTTACTGCCACCCTTGGAGCTTCATATTGACGATGAAACACAGAAATTGCATTGGGATTGAATATAGTAGGCACAATGCCGACTTACGTCCAGGGGCAGCAATGCTTCAAACAGTCTGTATACGTGCTGTTACAGAGAGGCCAGTATTAGATTGCGACGCACCACTGGGTGTTTACTGTAACCCTTGGAGCTTCATATTGACGATGAAACACAGAAATTGCATCGGGAATGAATATAGTAGGCACAATGCCGACTTACGTCCAGGGGGAGTAGTGCTTCAAACAGTCTGTATATGTGCCGTTACTGAGAGGCCAGTATTAGATAGCGACGCACCACTGGGTGTTTACTGTAACACTTGGATCTTCATACTGACGATGAAACACAGAAATTGCATCGGGATTGAATATAGTAGGCACAATGCCGACTTACGTATAGGGGGAGCAATGCTTCATACAGTTGTATACGTGCCTTTCCTGAGATTCCAGTATTAGATTGCGACGCACCACTGGGTGTCTACTGTAACCCCTGGAGCTTCATAATGACGATGAAACACAGAAATTGCATCGGGATTGAATATAGTAGGCACAATGCCGACTTACGTCCAGGGGGAGTAATGCTTCAAACAATCTGTGTACGTGCCTTTCCTGAGAGACCAGTATTAGACTGCGACGCACCACTGGGTGTTTACTGTAACCCTTGGAGCTTCATATTGACGATGAAACACAGAAATTGCATTGGGATTGAATATAATAGGCACAATGCCGACTTACGTCCAGGGGGAGCAATGCTTCAAACAGCCTGTATACGTGCCGTTACAGAGAGGCCTGTATTAGATTGCGACGCACCACTGGGTGTTTACTGTAACCCTTGGAGCTTCATATTGACGATGAAACACAGAAATTGCATCGGGATTGAATATAGTAGCCACAATGCCGACTTACGTCCAGGAGGAGTAATGCTTCAAACAGTCTGTATATGTGCCGTTACTGAGAGGCCAGTATTAGATTGCGACGCACCACTGGGTGTTTACTGTAACCCTTGGAGCTTCATATTGACGATGAAACACAAAAATTGCATCGAGATTGAATATAGTAGGCACAATGCTGACTTACGTCCGGGGGGAGTAATGCTTTAAACAGTCTGTATATGTGCCGTTACTGAGAGGCCAGTATTAGATTGCGACGCACCACTGGGAGTTTACTGTAACCCTTAGAGCTTCATATTGACGATGAAACACAGAAATTGCATCAGGATTGAATATAGTAGGTACAATGTCGACTTACGTCCAGGGGGAGCAATGCTTCAAACAGTCTGTATACGTGCCTTTCCTGAGAGGCCAGTATTAGATTGCGATGCACCACTGGGTGTTTACTGTAACCCTTGGAGACTCATATTGACGTTGAAACACAGAAATTGCATCGGGATTGAATATAGTAGGCACAATGCCGAATTACGTCCAGGGGGAGTAGTGCTTCTAACAGTCTGTATACGTGCCTTTCCTGAGTGGCCAGTATTAGATTTCGACGCACCACTGGGTGTTTACTGTAACCCTTGGAAATTCATATTGACGATGATACACTCAAATTGCATTGGGATTGAATATAGTAGGCACAATGCCGACTTTCGTTCAGGGGGAGCAATGCTTCAAACAGTCTGTATACGTGCTTATCCTGAGAGGCCAGTATTAGATTGCGACGCACCACTGGGTGTTTACTGTAACCCTTGGAGCTTCATATTGACGATGAAACACAAAAATTGCATCGAGATTGAATATAGTAGGCACAATGCTGACTTACGTCCGGGGGGAGTAATGCTTTAAACAGTCTGTATATGTGCCGTTACTGAGAGGCCAGTATTAGATTGCGACGCACCACTGGGAGTTTACTGTAACCCTTAGAGCTTCTTATTGACGATGAAACACAGAAATTGCATAGGGATTGAATATAGTAGGCACAATGCCGACATACGTCCTAGAGGAGCAATGTTTCAAACAGTCTGTATACGTGCCGTTACTGTGTGGTCAGTATTAGATTGCGACGCACCACTGGATGTTTACTGTAACCCTTGGAGCTTCATATTGACGATGAAACACAGAAATTGCATCGGGATTGAATATAGTAGGCAGAAGGCCGACTTACGTCCAGGGGGAGAAATGCTTCAAACAGTCTGTATATGTGCCGTTACTGAGAGGCCAGTATTAGATTGCGACGCACCACTAGGTGTTTACTGTAACCCTTGGAGCTTCATATTGACGGTGAAACACAGAAATTGCATCGGGATTGAATGTAGTAGGCACAATGCCGACTTACGTCCAGGGAGAGCAATGCTTCAAACAGTCTGTATACGTGCCTTTCCTGAGAGGCCAGTATTAGACTGCAACGAACCACTGGGAGTTTACTGTAACCCTTGGAGCTTCATATTGACGATGAAACACAGAAATTGCATCGAGATTGAATATAGTAGGCACAATGCTGACTTACGTCCAGGGGGAGTAATGCTTCAAACACTCTGTATATGTGCCGTTACTGAGAGGCCAGTATTAGATTGCGACGCACCACTGGGAGTTTACTGTAACCCTTGGAGCTTCATATTGACGATGAAACACAGAAATTGCATCGGGATTGAATATAGTAGATACAATGCCGACTTACGTCCAGGGGGAGGAATGCTTCAAACAGTCTGTATACGTGCCTTTCCTGAGAGGCCAGTATTAGATTGCGACGCAGCACTGGCTGTTTACTGTAACCCTTGGAGCTTCATATTGACGATGAAACACAGAAATTGCATCGGGATGAATATAGTAGGCACAATGCCGACTTACGTCCAGGGGCAGCAATGCTTCAAACAGTCTGTATACGTGCCGTTACAGAGAGGCCAGTATTAGATAGCGACGCACCACTGGGTGTTTACTGTAACCCTTGGAGCTTCATATTGACGATGAAACACAGAAATTGCATCGGGATTGAATATAGATGGCACAATGCCGACTTACGTCCAGGGGGAGTAATGCTTCAAACAGTCTGTATATGTGCCGTTACTGAGAGGCCAGTATTAGATTGCGACGCACCACTGGGTGTTTACTGTAACCCTTGGATCTTCATACTGACGATGAAACACAGAAATTGCATCGAGATTAAATATAGTAGGCACGATGCCGACTTACGTATAGGGGGAGCAATGCTTCATACAGTTGTATACGTGCCTTTCCTGAGATTCCAGTATTAGATTGCGACGCACCACTGGGTGTTTACTGTAACCCCTGGAGCTTCATAATGACGATGAAACACAGAAATTGCATCGGGATAGAATATAGTAGACACAATGCCGACTTACGTCCAGGGGGAGTAATGCTTCAAACAATCTGCGTACGTGCCTTTCCGGAGAGACCAGTATTAGACTGCGACGCACCACTGGGAGTTTACTGTAACCCTTGGAGCTTCATATTGACGATGAAACACAGAAATTGCATCGGGATTGAATATAGTAGGCACAATGCCGACTTACGTCCAGGGGGATCAATGCTTCAAACAGTCTGTATACGTGCCGTTACAGAGAGGCCAGTATTAGATTGCGACGCACCACTGGGTGTTTACTGTAACCCTTGGAGCTTCATATTGACGATGAAACGCAGAAATTGCATCGGGATTGAATATAGTAGGCACAATGCCGACTTACGTCCAAGGGGAGTAATGCTTCAAACAGTCTTTATACGTGCCTTTCCTGAGAGGCCAGTATTAGACTGCGACGAACCACTGGGAGTTTACTGTAACCCTTGGAGCTTCATATTGACGATGAAACACAGAAATTGCATCGAGATTGAATATAGTAGGCACAATGCTGACTTACGTCCGGGGGGAGTAATGCTTTAAACAGTCTGTATATGTGCCGTTACTGAGAGGCCAGTTTTAGATTGCGACGCACCACTGGGAGTTTACTGTAACCCTTAGAGCTTCATATTGACGATGAAACACAGAAATTGCATCGGGATTGAATATAGTAGGTACAATGTCGACTTACGTCCAGGGGGAGCAATGCTTCAAACAGTCTGTATACGTGCCTTTCCTGAGAGGCCAGTATTAGTTTGCGACGCAGCACTGGCTGTTTACTGTAACCCTTGGAGCTTCATATTGACGATGAAACACAGAAATTGCATCGGGATTGAATATAGTAGGCACAATGCGGACTTTTGTTCAGGGGGAGCAATGCTTCCAACAGTCTGTATACGTGCCTTTCCTGAGAGGCCAGTATTAGATTGCGACGCACCACTGGGTGTTTACTGTAACCCTTGGAGCTTCATATTGACGATGAAACACAGAAATTGCATCGGGATTGAATATAGTAGGCACAATGCCGAATTACGTCCAGGGGGAGTAGTGCTTCTAACTGTCTGTATACGTGCCTTTCCTGAGTGGCCAGTATTAGATTTCGACGCACCACTGGGTGTTTACTGTAACCCTTGGAAATTCATATTGACGATGATACACACAAATTGCATTGGGATTGAATATAGTAGGCACAATACCGACTTTCGTTCAGGGGGAGCAATGCTTCAAACAGTCTGTATACGTGCCTTTCCTGAGAGGCCAGTATTAGATTGCGACGCACCACTGGGTGTTTACTGTAACCCCTGGAGCTTCATAATGACGATGAAACACAGAAATTGCATCGGGATAGAATATGGTAGACACAATGCCGACTTACGTCCAGGGGGAGTAATGCTTCAAACAATCTGTATACGTGCCTTTCCGGAGAGACCAGTATTAGACTGCGACGCACCACTGGGAGTTTACTGTAACCCTTGGAGCTTCATATTGACGATGAAACACAGAAATTGCATCGGGATTGAATATAGTAGGCACAATGCTGACTTACGTCCGGGGGGAGTAATGCTTTAAACAGTCTGTATATGTGCCGTTACTGAGAGGCCAGTATTAGATTGCGACGCACCACTGGGAGTTTACTGTAACCCTTAGAGCTTGATATTGACGATGAAACACAGAAATTGCATCGGGATTGAATATAGTAGGTACAATGTCGACTTACGTCCAGGGGGAGCAATGCTTCAAACTGTCTGTATACGTGCCTTTCCTGAGAGGCCAGTATTAGATTGCGACGCAGCACTGGCTGTTTACTGTAACCCTTGGAGCTTCATATTGACGATGAAACACAGAAATTGCATCGGGATTGAATATAGTAGGCACAATGCCGACTTTCGTTCAGGGGGAGCAATGCTTCGAACAGTCTGTATACGTGCCTTTCCTGAGAGGCCAGTATTACATTGCGCCGTACCACTGGGTGTTTACTGTAACCCTTGGAGCTTCATATTGACGATGAAACACAGAAATTGCATCGGGATTGAATATAGTAGGCACAATGCCGAATTACGTCCAGGGGGAGTAGTGCTTCTAACAGTCTGTATACGTGCCTTTCCTGAGTGGCCAGTATTAGATTTCGACGCACCACTGGGTGTTTACTGTAACCCTTGGAAATTCATATTGACGATGATACACACAAATTGCATTGGGATTGAATATAGTAGGCACAATACCGACTTTCGTTCAGGGGGAGTAATGCTTCAAACAGTCTGTATACGTGCCTTTCCTGAGAGGCCAGTATTAGATTGCGACGCACCACTGGGTGTTTACTGCCACCCTTGGAGCTTCTTATTGACGATGAAACACAGAAATTGCATAGGGATTGAATATAGTAGGCACAATGCCGACATACGTCCAGGAGGAGCAAAGCTTCAAACGGTCTGTATACGTGCCGTTACCGTGTGGTCAGTATTAGATTGCGACGCACGACTGGATGTTTACTGTAACCCTTGGAGCTTCATATTGACGATGAAACACAGAAATTGCATCGGGATTGAATATAGTAGGCAGAAGGCCGACTTACGTCCAGGGGGAGAAATGCTTCAAACAGTCTGTATATGTGCCGTTACTGAGAGGCCAGTATTAGATTGCGACGCACCACTAGGTGTTTACTGTAACCCTTGGAGCCTCATATTGACGATGAAACAGAGAAATTGCATCGGGATTGAATATAGTAGGTACAATGCCGACTTACGTCCAGGGGGAGCAATGCTTCAAACAGTCTGTATACGTGCCTTTCCTGAGAGGCCAGTATTAGATTGCGACGCAGCACTGGCTGTTTACTGTAACCCTTGGAGCTTCATATTGACGATGAAACACAGAAATTGCATCGGGATTGAATATAGTAGGCACAATGCCGACTTTCGTTCAGGGGGAGCAATGCTTCAAACAGTCTGTATACGTGCCTTTCCTGAGAGGCCAGTATTAGATTGCGATGCACCACTGGGTGTTTACTGTAACCCTTGGAGCTTCATATTGACGATGAAACACAGAAATTGCATCGGGATTGAATATAGTAGGCACAATGCCGAATTACGTCCAGGGGGAGTAGTGCTTCTAACAGTCTGTATACGTGCCTTTCCTGAGTGGCCAGTATTAGATTTCGACGCACCACTGGGTGTTTACTGTAACCCTTGGAAATTCATATTGACGATGATACACACAAATTGCATTGTGATTGAATATAGTAGGCACAATGCCGACTTTCGTTCAGGGGGAGCAATGCTTCAAACAGTCTGTATACGTGCCTTTCCTGAGAGGCCAGTATTAGATTGCGACGCACCACTGGGTGTTTACTGCCACCCTTGGAGCTTCTTATTGACGATGAAACACAGAAATTGCATAGGGATTGAATATAGTAGGCACAATGCCGACATACGTCCTGGAGGAGCAATGCTTCAAACAGTCTGTATACGTGCCGTGACTGTGTGGTCAGTATTAGATTGCGACGCACCTCTGGATGTTTACTGTAACCCTTGGAGCTTCATATTGACGATGAAACACAGATATTGCATCGGGATTGAATATAGTAGGCAGAAGGCCGACTTACGTCCAGAGGGAGAAATGCTTCAAACAGTCTGTATATGTGCCGTTACTGAGAGGCCAGTATTAGATTGCGACGCACCACTAGGTATTTACTGTAACCCTTGGAGCTTCATATTGACGATGAAACACAGAAATTGCATCGGGATTGAATATAGTAGGCACAATGCCGACTTACGTCCAGGGGGAGCAATGCTTCAAACAGTCTGTATACGTGCCTTTCCTGAGAGGCCAGTATTAGACTGCAACGAACCACTGGGAGTTTACTGTAACCCTTGGAGCTTCATATTGACGATGAAACACAGAAATTGCATCGGGATAGAATATAGTAGACACAATGCCGACTTACGTCCAGGGGGAGTAATGCTTCAAACAATCTGCATACGTGCCTTTCCGGAGAGACCAGTATTAGACTGCGACGCACCACTGGGAGTTTACTGTAACCCTTGGAGCTTCATATTGACGATGAAACACAGAAATTGCATCGGGATTGAATATAGTAGGCACAATGCCGACTTACGTCCAGGGGGATCAATGCTTCAAACAGTCTGTATACGTGCCGTTTCAGAGAGGCTAGTATTAGATTGCGACGCACCACTGGGTGTTTACTGTAACCCTTGGAGCTTCATATTGACGATGAAACACAGAAATTGCATCGGGATTGAATATAGTAGGCACAATGCCGACTTACGTCCAGGGGGAGTAATGCTTCAAACAGTCTGTATATGTGCCGTTACTGAGAGGCCAGTATTAGATTGCGACGCACCACTGGGTGTTTACAGTAACCCTTGGAGCTTCATATTGACGATGAAACACAGAAATTGCATCGGGATTGAATGTAGTAGGCACAATGCCGACTTACGTCCAGGGGGAGCAATGTTTCAAACAGTCTGTATACGTGCCTTTCCTGAGAGGCCAGTATTAGTCTGCGACGAACCACTGGGAGTTTACTGTAACCCTTGGAGCTTCAAATTGACGATGAAACACAGAAATTGCATCGAGATTGAACATAGTAGGCACAATGCTGACTTACGTCCGGGGGGAGTAATGCTTTAAACAGTCTGTATATGTGCCGTTACTGAGAGGCCAGTATTAGATTGCGACGCACCACTGGGAGTTTACTGTAACCCTTAGAGCTTCATATTGACGATGAAACACAGAAATTGCATCGGGATTGAATATAGTAGGTACAATGTCGACTTACGTCCAGGGGGAGCAATGCTTCAAACAGTCTGTATACGTGCCTTTCCTGAGAGGCCAGTATTAGATTGCGACGCAGCACTGGCTGTTTACTGTAACCCTTGGAGCTTCATATTGACGATGAAACACAGAAATTGCATCGGGATTGAATATAGTAGGCACAATGCCGACTTTCGTTCAGGGGGAGCAATGCTTCGAACAGTCTGTATACGTGCCTTTCCTGAGAGGCCAGTATTAGATTGCGACGCACCACTGGGTGTTTACTGTAACCCTTGGAGCTTCATATTGACGATGAAACACAGAAATTGCATCGGGATTGAATATAGTAGGCACAATGCCGAATTACGTCCAGGGGGAGTAGTGCTTCTAACAGTCTGTATACGTGCCTTTCCTGAGTGGCCAGTATTAGATTTCGACGCACCACTGGGTGTTTACTGTAACCCTTGGAAATTCATATTGACGATGATACACACAAATTGCATTGGGATTGAATATAGTAGGCACAATACCTACTTTCGTTCAGGGGGAGCAATGCTTCAAACAGTCTGTATACGTGCCTTTCCTGAGAGGCCAGTATTAGATTGCGACGCACCACTGGGTGTTTACTGTAACCCCTGGAGCTTCATAATGACGATGAAACACAGAAATTGCATCGGGATAGAATATAGTAGACACAATGCCGACTTACGTCCAGGGGGAGTAATGCTTCAAACAATCTGTATACGTGCCTTTCCGGAGAGACCAGTATTAGACTGCGACGCACCACTGGGAGTTTACTGTAACCCTTGGAGCTTCATATTGACGATGAAACACAGAAATTGCATCGGGATTGAATATAGTAGGCACAATGCCGACTTACGTCCAGGGGGAGCAATGCTTCAAACAGTCTGTATACGTGCCGTTACAGAGAGGCCAGTATTAGATTGCGACGTACCACTTGGTGTTTACTGTAACCCTTGGAGCTTCATATTGACGATGAAACACAGAAATTGCATCGGGATTGAATATAGTAGGCACAATGCCGACTTACGTCCAGGGGGAGTAATGCTTCAAACAGTCTGTATATGTGCCGTTACTGAGAGGCCAGTATTAGATTGCGACGCACCACTGGGTGTTTACTGTAACCCTTGGAGCTTCATATTGACGATGAAACACAGAAATTGCTTCGGGATTGAATGTAGTAGGCACAATGCCGACTTACGTCCACGGGGAGCAATGTTTCAAACAGTCTGTATACGTGCCTTTCCTGAGAGGCCAGTATTAGACTGTGACGAACCACTGGGAGTTTACTGTAACCCTTGGAGCTTCATATTGACGATGAAACACAGAAATTGCATCGAGACTGAATATAGTAGGCACAATGCTGACTTACGTCCGGGGGGAGTAATGCTTTAAACAGTCTGTATATGTGCCGTTACTGAGAGGCCAGTATTAGATTGCGACGCACCACTGGGAGTTTACTGTAACCCTTAGAGCTTCATATTGACGATGAAACACAGAAATTGCATCGGGATTGAATATAGTAGGTACAATGTCGACTTACGTCCAGGGGGAGCAATGCTTCAAACAGTCTGTATACGTGCCTTTCCTGAGAGGCCAGTATTAGATTGCGACGCAGCACTGGCTGTTTACTGTAACCCTTGGAGCTTCATATTGACGATGAAACACAGAAATTGCATCGGGATTGAATATAGTAGGCACAATGCCGACTTTCGTTCAGGGGGAGCAATGCTTCGAACAGTCTGTATACGTGCCTTTCCTGAGAGGCCAGTATTACATTGCGACGCACCACTGGGTGTTTACTGTAACCCTTGGAGCTTCATATTGACGATGAAACACAGATATTGCATCGGGATTGAATATAGTAGGCACAATGCCGAATTACGTCCAGGGGGAGTAGTGCTTCTAACAGTCTGTATACGTGCCTTTCCTGAGTGGCCAGTATTAGATTTCGACGCCCCACTGGGTGTTTACTGTAACCCTTGGAAATTCATATTGACGATGATACACACAAATTGCATTGGGATTGAATATAGTAGGCACAATACCGACTTTCGTTCAGGGGGAGTAATGCTTCAAACAGTCTGTATACGTACCTTTCCTGAGAGGCCAGTATTAGATTGCGACGCACCACTGGGTGTTTACTGCCACCCTTGGAGCTTCTTATTGACGATGAAACACAGAAATTGCATCGAGATTGAATATAGTAGGCACAATGCTGACTTACGTCCGGGGGGAGTAATGCTTTAAACAGTCTGTATATGTGCCGTTACTGAGAGGCCAGTATTAGATTGCGACGCACAACTGGGAGTTTACTGTAACCCTTAGAGCTTCATATTGACGATTAAACACAGAAATTGCATCGGGATTGAATATAGTAGGCACAATGCCGACATACGTCCAGGAGGAGCAATGCTTCAAACAGTCTGTATACGTGCCGTTACTGTGTGGTCAGTATTAGATTGCGACGCACCACTGGGTGTTTACTGTAACCTTTGAAGCTTCATATTGACGATGAAACACAGAAATTGCATCGGGATTGAATTTAGTAGGCACAATGCCGACTTACGTCCAGGGGGAGCAATGCTTCAAACAGTCTGTATACGTGCCGTTACAGAGAGGCCAGTATTAGATTGCGACGCAACACTGGGTGTTTACTGTAACCCTTCGAGCTTCATATTGACGATGAAACACAGAAATTGCATCGGGATTGAATATAGTAGGCACAATGCCGACTTACGTCCAGGGGGAGCAATGCTTCAAACAGTCTGTATACGTGCCTTTCCTGAGAGGCCAGTATTAGACTGCAACGAACCACTGGGAGTTTACTGTAACCCTTGGAGCTTCATATTGACGATGAAACACAGAAATTGCATCGAGATTGAATATAGTAGGCACAATGCTGACTTACGTCCGGGGGGTGTAATGCTTTAAATAGTCTGTATATGTGCCGTTACTGAGAGGCCAGTATTAGATTGCGACGCACAACTGGGAGTTTACTGTAACCCTTAGAGCTTCATATTGACGATGAAACACAAAAATTGCATCAGGATTGAATATAGTAGGTACAATGTCGACTTACGTCCAGGGGGAGCAATGCTTCAAACATTCTGTATACGTGCCTTTCCTGAGAGGTCAGTATTAGATTGCGACGCCGCACTGGCTGTTTACTGTAACCCTTGGAGCTTCATATTGACGATGAAACACAGAAATTGCATCGGGATTGAATATAGTAGGCACAATGCCGACTTTCGTTCAGGGGGAGCAATGCTTCGAATAGTCTGTATACGTGCCTTTCCTGAGTGGCCAGTATTAGATTGCGATGCACCACTGGGTGTTTACTGTAACCCTTGGAGCTTCATATTGACGATGAAACACAGAAATTGCATTGGGATTGAATATAGTAGGCACAATGCCGAATTACGTCCAGGGGGAGTAGTGCTTCTAACAGTCTGTATACGTGCTTTTCCTGAGTGTTCAGTATTAGATTTCGACGCACCACTGGGTGTTTACTGTAACCCTTGGAAATTCATATTGACGATGATACACACAAATTGCATTGGGATTGAATATAGTACGCACAATGCCGACTTTCGTTCAGGGGGAGCAATGCTTCAAACAGTCTGTATACGTGCCTTTCCTGAGAGGCCAGTATTAGATTGCGACGCACCACTGGGTGTTTACTGCCACCCTTGGAGCTTCTTATTGACGATGAAACACAGAAATTGCATAGGGATTGAATATAGTAGGCACAATGCCGACATACGTCCTGGAGGAGCAATGCTTCAAACAGTCTGTATACGTGCCGTTACTGTGTGGTCAGTATTAGATTGCGACGCACCACTGGATGTTTACTGTAACCCTTGGAGCTTCATATTGACGATGAAACACAGAAATTGCATCGGGATTGAATATAGTAGGCAGAAGGCCGACTTACGTCCAGGGGGAGAAATGCTTCAAACAGTCTGTATATGTGCCGTTACTGAGAGGCCAGTATTAGATTGCGACGCACCACTAGGTATTTACTGTAACCCTTGGAGCTTCATATTGACGATGAAACACAGAAATTGCATCGGGATTGAATATAGTAGGCACAATGCCGACTTACGTCCAGGGGGAGCAATGCTTCAAACAGTCTGTATACGTGCCTTTCCTGAGAGGCCAGTATTAGACTGCAACGAACCACTGGGAGTTTACTGTAACCCTTGGAGCTTCATATTGACGATGAAACACAGAAATTGCATCGGGATTGAATATAGTAGGTACAATGCCGACTTACGTCAAGGGGGAGGAATGCTTCAAACAGTCTGTATACGTGCCTTTCCTGAGAGGCCAGTATTAGATTGCGACGCAGCACTGGCTGTTTACTGTAACCCTTGGAGCTTCATATTGACGATGAAACACAGAAATTGCATCGGGATGAATACAGTAGGCACAATGCCGTCTTACGTCCAGGGGGAGTAATGCTTCAAACAGTCTGTATATGTGCCTTTACTGAGAGGCCAGTATTAGATTGCGACGCACCACTGGGTGTTTACTGTAACCCTTGGATCTTCATACTGACGATGAAACACAGAAATTGCATCGGGATTGAATATAGTAGGCACAATGCCGACTTACGTATAGGGGGAGCAATGCTTCATACAGTTGTATACGTGCCTTTCCTGAGATTCCAGTATTAGATTGCGACGCACCACTGGGTGTTTACTGTAACCCCTGGAGCTTCATAATGACGATGAAACACAGAAATTGCATCGGGATTGAATATAGTAGGCACAATGCCGACTTACGTCCAGGGGGAGTAATGCTTCAAACAATCTGTGTACGTGCCTTTCCTGAGAGACCAGTATTAGACTGCGACGCACCACTGGGTGTTTACTGTAACCCTTGGAGCTTCATATTGACGATGAAACACAGAAATTGCATTGGGATTGAATATAATAGGCACAATGCCGACTTACGTCCAGGGGGAGCAATGCTTCAAACAGCCTGTATACGTGCCGTTACAGAGAGGCCTGTATTAGATTGCGACGCACCACTGGGTGTTTACTGTAACCCTTGGAGCTTCATATTGACGATGAAACACAGAAATTGCATCGGGATTGAATATAGTAGCCACAATGCCGACTTACGTCCAGGAGGAGTAATGCTTCAAACAGTCTGTATATGTGCCGTTACTGAGAGGCCAGTATTAGATTGCGACGCACCACTGGGTGTTTACTGTAACCCTTGGAGCTTCATATTGACGATGAAACACAGAAATTGCATCGGGATTGAATGTAGTAGGCACAATGCCGACTTACGTCCAGGGGGAGCAATGTTTCAAACAGTCTGTATACGTGCCTTTCCTGAGAGGCCAGAATTAGACTGCGACGAACCACTGGGAGTTTACTGTAACCCTTGGAGCTTCATATTGACGATGAAACACAGAAATTGCATCGAGATTGAATATAGTAGGCACAATGCTGACTTACGTCCGGGGGGAGTAATGCTTTAAACAGTCTGTATATGTGCCGTTACTGAGAGGCCAGTATTAGATTGCGACGCACCACTGGGAGTTTACTGTAACCCTTAGAGCTTCATATTGACGATGAAACACAGAAATTGCATCAGGATTGAATATAGTAGGTACAATGTCGACTTACGTCCAGGGGGAGCAATGCTTCAAACAGTCTGTATACGTGCCTTTCCTGAGAGGCCAGTATTAGATTGCGATGCACCACTGGGTGTTTACTGTAACCCTTGGAGCTTCATATTGACGTTGAAACACAGAAATTGCATCGGGATTGAATATAGTAGGCACAATGCCGAATTACGTCCAGGGGGAGTAGTGCTTCTAACAGTCTGTATACGTGCCTTTCCTGAGTGGCCAGTATTAGATTTCGACGCACCACTGGGTGTTTACTGTAACCCTTGGAAATTCATATTGACGATGATACACTCAAATTGCATTGGGATTGAATATAGTAGGCACAATGCCGACTTTCGTTCAGGGGGAGCAATGCTTCAAACAGTCTGTATACGTGCCTTTCCTGAGAGGCCAGTATTAGATTGCGACGCACCACTGGGTGTTTACTGCCACCCTTGGAGCTTCTTATTGAAGATGAAACACAGAAATTGCATAGGGATTGAATATAGTAGGCACCATGCCGACATACGTCCTAGAGGAGCAATGTTTCAAACAGTCTGTATACGTGCCGTTACTGTGTGGTCAGTATTAGATTGCGACGCACCACTGGATGTTTACTGTAACCCTTGGAGCTTCATATTGACGATGAAACACAGAAATTGCATCGGGATTGAATATAGTAGGCAGAAGGCCGACTTACGTCCAGGGGGAGAAATGCTTCAAACAGTCTGTATATGTGCCGTTACTGAGAGGCCAGTATTAGATTGCGACGCACCACTAGGTGTTTACTGTAACCCTTGGAGCTTCATATTGACGATGAAACACAGAAATTGCATCGGGATTGAATATAGTAGGCACAATGCCGACTTACGTCCAGGGAGAGCAATGCTTCAAACAGTCTGTATACGTGCCTTTCCTGAGAGGCCAGTATTAGACTGCAACGAACCACTGGGAGTTTACTGTAACCCTTGGAGCTTCATATTGACGATGAAACACAGAAATTGCATCGAGATTGAATATAGTAGGCACAATGCTGACTTACGTCCAGGGGGAGTAATGCTTCAAACACTCTGTATATGTGCCGTTACTGAGAGGCCAGTATTAGATTGCGACGCACCACTGGGAGTTTACTGTAACCCTTGGAGCTTCATATTGACGATGAAACACAGAAATTGCATCGGGATTGAATATAGTAGATACAATGCCGACTTACGTCCAGGGGGAGGAATGCTTCAAACAGTCTGTATACGTGCCTTTCCTGAGAGGCCAGTATTAGATTGCGATGCACCACTGGGTGTTTACTGTAACCCTTGGAGCTTCATATTGACGTTGAAACACAGAAATTGCATCGGGATTGAATATAGTAGGCACAATGCCGAATTACGTCCAGGGGGAGTAGTGCTTCTAACAGTCTGTATACGTGCCTTTCCTGAGTGGCCAGTATTAGATTTCGACGCACCACTGGGTGTTTACTGTAACCCTTGGAAATTCATATTGACGATGATACACTCAAATTGCATTGGGATTGAATATAGTAGGCACAATGCCGACTTTCGTTCAGGGGGAGCAATGCTTCAAACAGTCTGTATACGTGCCTTTCCTGAGAGGCCAGTATTAGATTGCGACGCACCACTGGGTGTTTACTGCCACCCTTGGAGCTTCTTATTGAAGATGAAACACAGAAATTGCATAGGGATTGAATATAGTAGGCACCATGCCGACATACGTCCTAGAGGAGCAATGTTTCAAACAGTCTGTATACGTGCCGTTACTGTGTGGTCAGTATTAGATTGCGACGCACCACTGGATGTTTACTGTAACCCTTGGATCTTCATACTGACGATGAAACACAGAAATTGCATCGGGATTGAATATAGTAGGCACGATGCCGACTTACGTATAGGGGGAGCAATGCTTCATACAGTTGTATACGTGCCTTTCCTGAGATTCCAGTATTAGATTGCGACGCACCACTGGGTGTTTACTGTAACCCCTGGAGCTTCATAATGACGATGAAACACAGAAATTGCATCGGGATAGAATATAGTAGACACAATGCCGACTTACGTCCAGGGGGAGTAATGCTTCAAACAATCTGCATACGTGCCTTTCCGGAGAGACCAGTATTAGACTGCGACGCACCACTGGGAGTTTACTGTAACCCTTGGAGCTTCATATTGACGATGAAACACAGAAATTGCATCGGGATTGAATATAGTAGGCACAAAGAAGACTTACGTCCAGGGGGATCAATGCTTCAAACAGTCTGTATACGTGCCGTTACAGAGAGGCCAGTATTAGATTGCGACGCACCACTGGGTGTTTACTGTAACCCTTGGAGCTTCATATTGACGATGAAACGCAGAAATTGCATCGGGATTGAATATAGTAGGCACAATGCCGACTTACGTCCAAGGGGAGTAATGCTTCAAACAGTCTGTATACGTGCCTTTCCTGAGAGGCCAGTATTAGACTGCGACGAACCACTGGGAGTTTACTGTAACCCTTGGAGCTTCATATTGACGATGAAACACAGAAATTGCATCGGGATTGAATATAGTAGGCACAATGCGGACTTTTGTTCAGGGGGAGCAATGCTTCGAACAGTCTGTATACGTGCCTTTCCTGAGAGGCCAGTATTAGATTGCGACGCACCACTGGGTGTTTACTGTAACCCTTGGAGCTTCATATTGACGATGAAACACAGAAATTGCATCGGGATTGAATATAGTAGGCACAATGCCGAATTACGTCCAGGGGGAGTAGTGCTTCTAACAGTCTGTATACGTGCCTTTCCTGAGTGGCCAGTATTAGATTTCGACGCACCACTGGGTGTTTACTGTAACCCTTGGAAATTCATATTAAAGATGATACACACAAATTGCATTGGGATTGAATATAGTAGGCACAATGCCGACTTTCGTTCAGGGGGAGTAATGCTTCAAACAGTCTGTATACGTGCCTTTCCTGAGAGGCAAGTATTAGATTGCGACGCACCACTGGGTGTTTACTGCCACCCTTGGAGCTTCTTATTGACGATGAAACACAGAAATTGCATAGGGATTGAATATAGTAGGCACAATGCCGACATACGTCCAGGAGGAGCAATGCTTCAAACAGTCTGTATACGTGCCGTTACCGTGTGGTCAGTATTAGATTGCGACGCACGACTGAATGTTTACTGTAACCCTTGGAGCTTCATATTGACGATGAAACACAGAAATTGCATCGGGATTGAATATAGTAGGCAGAAGGCCGACTTACGTCCAGGGGGAGAAATGCTTCAAACAGTCTGTATATGTGCCGTTACTGAGAGGCCAGTATTAGATTGCGACGCACCACTAGGTGTTTACTGTAACCCTTGGAGCTTCATATTGACGATGAAACAGAGAAATTGCATCGGGATTGAATATAGTAGGTACAATGCCGACATAAGTCCAGGGGGAGCAACGCTTCAAACAGTCTGTATACGTGCCTTTCCTGAGAGGCCAGTATTAGATTGCGACGCAGCACTGGCTGTTTACTGTAACCCTTGGAGCTTCATATTGACGATGAAACACAGAAATTGCATCGGGATTGAATATAGTAGGCACAATGCCGACTTTCGTTCAGGGGGAGCAGTGCTTCAAACAGTCTGTATACGTGCCTTTCCTGAGAGGCCAGTATTAGATTGCGACGCACCACTGGGTGTTTACTGTAACCCTTGGAGCTTCATATTGACGATGAAACACAGAAATTGCATCGAGATTGAATATAGTAGGCACAATGCTGACTTACGTCCGGGGGGTGTAATGCTTTAAACAGTCTGTATATGTGCCGTTACTGAGAGGCCAGTATTAGATTGCGACGCACAACCGGGAGTTTACTGTAACCCTTAGAGCTTCATATTGACGATGAAACACAGAAATTGCATCAGGATTGAATATAGTAGGTACAATGTCGACTTACGTCCAGGGGGAGCAATGCTTCAAACAGTCTGTATACGTGCCTTTCCTGAGAGGTCAGTATTAGATTGCGACGCCGCACTGGCTGTTTACTGTAACCCTTGGAGCTTCATATTGACGATGAAACACAGAAATTGCATCGGGATTTAATATAGTAGGCACAATGCCGACTTTCGTTCAGGAAGAGCAATGCTTCGAATACTCTGTATACGTGCCTTTCCTGAGAGGCCAGTATTAGATTGCGATGCACCACTGGGTGTTTACTGTAACCCTTGGAGCTTCATATTGACGATGAATCACAGAAATTGCATCGGGATTGAATATAGTAGGCACAATGCCGAATTACGTCCAGGGGGAGTAGTGCTTCTAACAGTCTGTATACGTGCCTTTCCTGAGTGGCCAGTATTAGATTTCGACGCACCACTGGGTGTTTACTGTAACACTTGGAAATTCATATTGACGATGATACACACAAATTGCATTGGGATTGAATATAGTAGGCACAATGCCGACATTCGTTCAGGGGGAGCAATGCTTCAAACAGTCTGTATTCGTGCCTTTCCTGAGAGGCCAGTATTAGATTGCGACGCACCACTGGGTGTTTACTGCCACCCTTGGAGCTTCTTATTGACGATGAAACACAGAAATTGCATAGGGATTGAATATAGTAGGCACAATGCCGACATACGTCCTGGAGGAGCAATGCTTCAAACAGTCTGTATACGTGCCGTGACTGTGTGGTCAGTATTAGATTGCGACGCACCTCTGGATGTTTACTGTAACCCTTGGAGCTTCATATTGACGATGAAACACAGATATTGCATCGGGATTGAATATAGTAGGCAGAAGGCCGACTTACGTCCAGAGGGAGAAATGCTTCAAACAGTCTGTATATGTGCCGTTACTGAGAGGCCAGTATTAGATTGCGACGCACCACTAGGTATTTACTGTAACCCTTGGAGCTTCATATTGACGATGAAACACAGAAATTGCATCGGGATTGAATATAGTAGGCACAATGCCGACTTACGTCCAGGGGGAGCAATGCTTCAAACAGTCTGTATACGTGCCTTTCCTGAGAGGCCAGTATTAGACTGCAACGAACCACTGGGAGTTTACTGTAACCCATGGAGCTTCATATTGACGATGAAACACAGAAATTGCATCGGGATTGAATATAGTAGGTACAATGCCGACTTACGTCCAGGGGGAGGAATGCTTCAACCAGTCTGTATATGTGCCTTTCCTGAGAGGCCAGTATTAGATTGCGACGCAGCACTGGCTGTTTACTGTAACCCTTGGAGCTTCATATTGACGATGAAACACAGAAATAGCATCGGGATGAATATAGTAGGCACAATGCCGACTTACGTCCAGGGGCAGCAATGCTTCAAACAGTCTGTATACGTGCCGTTACAGAGAGGCCAGTATTAGATTGCGACGCACCACTGGGTGTTTACTGTAACCCTTGGAGCTTCATATTGACGATGAAACACAGAAATTGCATCGGGATTGAATATAGATGGCACAATGCCGACTTACGTCCAGGGGGAGTAATGCTTCAAACAGTCTGTATATGTGCCGTTACTGAGAGGCCAGTATTAGATTGCGACGCACCACTGGGTGTTTACTGTAACCCTTGGATCTTCATACTGACGATGAAACACAGAAATTGCATTGGGATTGAATATAGTAGGCACATTGCCGACTTACGTATAGGGGGAGCAATGCTTCATACAGTTGTATACGTGCCTTTCCTGAGATTCCAGTATTAGATTGCGACGCACCACTGGGTGTTTACTGTAACCCCTGGAGCTTCATAATGACGATGAAACACAGAAATTGCATCGGGATAGAATATAGTAGACACAATGCCGACTTACGTCCAGGGGGAGTAATGCTTCAAACAATCTGCATACGTGCCTTTCCGGAGAGACCAGTATTAGACTGCGACGCACCACTGGGAGTTTACTGTAACCCTTGGAGCTTCATATTGACGATGAAACACAGAAATTGCATCGGGATTGAATATAGTAGGCACAATGCCGACTTACGTCCAGGGGGATCAATGCTTCAAACAGTCTGTATACGTGCCGTTTCAGAGAGGCTAGTATTAGATTGCGACGCACCACTGGGTGTTTACTGTAACCCTTGGAGCTTCATATTGACGATGAAACACAGAAATTGCATCGGGATTGAATATAGTAGGCACAATGCCGACTTACGTCCAGGGGGAGTAATGCTTCAAACAGTCTGTATATGTGTCGTTACTGAGAGGCCAGTATTAGATTGCGACGCACCACTGGGTGTTTACAGTAACCCTTGGAGCTTCATATTGACGATGAAACACAGAAATTGCATCGGGATTGAATGTAGTAGGCACAATGCCGACTTACGTCCAGGGGGAGCAATGTTTCAAACAGTCTGTATACGTGCCTTTCCTGAGAGGCCAGTATTAGTCTGCGACGAACCACTGGGAGTTTACTGTAACCCTTGGAGCTTCATATTGACGATGAAACACAGAAATTGCATCGAGATTGGACATAGTAGGCACAATGCTGACTTACGTCCGGGGGGAGTAATGCTTTAAACAGTCTGTATATGTGCCGTTACTGAGAGGCCAGTATTAGATTGCGACGCACCACTGGGAGTTTACTGTAACCCTTAGAGCTTCATATTGACGATGAAACACAGAAATTGCATCGGGATTGAATATAGTAGGTACAATGTCGACTTACGTCCAGGGGGAGCAATGCTTCAAACAGTCTGTATACGTGCCTTTCCTGAGAGGCCAGTATTAGATTGCGACGCAGCACTGGCTGTTTACTGTAACCCTTGGAGCTTCATATTGACGATGAAACACAGAAATTGCATCGGGATTGAATATAGTAGGCACAATGCCGACTCTCGTTCAGGGGGAGCAATGCTTCGATCAGTCTGTATACGTGCCTTTCCTGAGAGGCCAGTATTAGATTGCGACGCACCACTGGGTGTTTACTGTAACCCTTGGAGCTTCATATTGACGATGAAACACAGAAATTGCATCGGGATTGAATATAGTAGGCACAATGCCGAATTACGTCCAGGGGGAGTAGTGCTTCTAACAGTCTGTATACGTGCCTTTCCTGAGTGGCCAGTATTAGATTTCGACGCACCACTGGGTGTTTACTGTAACCCTTGGAAATTCATATTGACGATGATACACACAAATTGCATTGGGATTGAATATAGTTGGCACAATACCTACTTTCGTTCAGGGGGAGCAATGCTTCAAACAGTCTGTATACGTGCCTTTCCTGAGAGGCCAGTATTAGATTGCGACGCACCACTGGGTGTTTACTGTAACCCCTGGAGCTTCATAATGACGATGAAACACAGAAATTGCATCGGGATAGAATATAGTAGACACAATGCCGACTTACGTCTAGGGGGAGTAATGCTTCAAACAATCTGTATACGTGCCTTTCCGGAGAGACCAGTATTAGACTGCGACGCACCACTGGGAGTTTACTGTAACCCTTGGAGCTTCATATTGACGATGAAACACAGAAATTGCATCGGGATTGAATATAGTAGGCACAATGCCGACTTACGTCCAGGGGGAGCAATGCTTCAAACAGTCTGTATACGTGCCGTTACAGAGAGGCCAGTATTAGATTGCGACGTACCACTTGGTGTTTACTGTAACCCTTGGAGCTTCATATTGACGATGAAACACAGAAATTGCATCGGGATTGAATATAGTAGGCACAATGCCGACTTACGTCCAGGGGGAGTAATGCTTCAAACAGTCTGTATATGTGCCGTTACTGAGAGGCCAGTATTAGATTGCGACGCACCACTGGGTGTTTACTGTAACCCTTGGAGCTTCATATTGACGATGAAACACAGAAATTGCTTCGGGATTGAATGTAGTAGGCACAATGCCGACTTACGTCCACGGGGAGCAATGTTTCAAACAGTCTGTATACGTGCCTTTCCTGAGAGGCCAGTATTAGACTGTGACGAACCACTGGGAGTTTACTGTAACCCTTGGAGCTTCATATTGACGATGAAACACAGAAATTGCATCGAGATTGAATATAGTAGGCACAATGCTGACTTACGTCCGGGGGGAGTAATGCTTTAAACAGTCTGTATATGTGCCGTTACTGAGAGGCCAGTATTAGATTGCGACGCACCACTGGGAGTTTACTGTAACCCTTAGAGCTTCATATTGACGATGAAACACAGAAATTGCATCGGGATTGAATATAGTAGGTACAATGTCGACTAACGTCCAGGGGGAGCAATGCTTCAAACAGTCTGTATACGTGCCTTTCCTGAGAGGCCAGTATTAGATTGCGACGCAGCACTGGCTGTTTACTGTAACCCTTGGAGCTTCATATTGATGATGAAACACAGAAATTGCATCGGGATTGAATATAGTAGGCACAATGCCGACTTTCGTTCAGGGGGAGCAATGCTTCGAACAGTCTGTATACGTGCCTTTCCTGAGAGGCCAGTATTACATTGCGACGCACCACTGGGTGTTTACTGTAACCCTTGGAGCTTCATATTGACGATGAAACACAGAAATTGCATCGGGTTGAATATAGTAGGCACAATGCCGAATTACGTCCAGGGGGAGTAGTGCTTCTAACACTCTGTATACGTGCCTTTCCTGAGTGGCCAGTATTAGATTTCGACGCCCCACTGGGTGTTTACTGTAACCCTTGGAAATTCATATTGACGATGATACACACAAATTGCATTGGGATTGAATATAGTAGGCACAATACCGACTTTCGTTCAGGGGGAGTAATGCTTCAAACAGTCTGTATACGTGCCTTTCCTGAGAGGCCAGTATTAGATTGCGACGCAACACTGGGTGTTTACTGCCACCCTTGGAGCTTCTTATTGACGATGAAACACAGAAATTGCATCGAGATTGAATATAGTAGGCACAATGCTGACTTACGTCCGGGGGGAGTAATGCTTTAAACAGTCTGTATATGTGCCGTTACTGAGAGGCCAGTATTAGATTGCGACGCACCACTGGGAGTTTACTGTAACCCTTAGAGCTTCATATTGACGATGAAACACAGAAATTGCATCGGGATTGAATATAGTAGGCACAATGCCGACATACGTCCAGGAGGAGCAATGCTTCAAACAGTCTGTATACGTGCCGTTACTGTGTGGTCAGTATTAGATTGCGACGCACCACTGGGTGTTTACTGTAACCCTTGAAGCTTCATATTGACGATGAAACACAGAAATTGCATCGGGATTGAATTTAGTAGGCACAATGCCGACTTACGTCCAGGGGGAGCAATGCTTCAAACAGTCTGTATACGTGCCGTTACAGAGAGGCCAGTATTAGATTGCGACGCAACACTGGGTGTTTACTGTAACCCTTGGAAATTCATATTGACGATGAAACACAAAAATTGCATCGGGATTGAATATAGTAGGCACAATGCCGACTTACGTCCAGGGGGAGCAATGCTTCAAACAGTCTGTATACGTGCCTTTCCTGAGAGGCCAGTATTAGACTGCAACGAACCACTGGGAGTTTACTGTAACCCTTGGAGCTTCATATTGACGATGAAACACAGAAATTGCATCGAGATTGAATATAGTAGGCACAATGCTGACTTACGTCCGGGGGGTGTAATGCTTTAAACAGTCTGTATATGTGCCGTTACTGAGAGGCCAGTATTAGATTGCGACGCACAACTGGGAGTTTACTGTAACCCTTAGAGCTTCATATTGACGATGAAACACAGAAATTGCATCAGGATTGAATATAGTAGGTACAATGTCGACTTACGTCCAGGGGGAGCAATGCTTCAAACAGTCTGTATACGTGCCTTTCCTGAGAGGTCAGTATTAGATTGCGACGCCGCACTGGCTGTTTACTGTAACCCTTGGAGCTTCATATTGACGATGAAACACAGAAATTGCATCGGGATTGAATATAGTAGGCACAATGCCGACTTTCGTTCAGGGGGAGCAATGCTTCGAATAGTCTGTATACGTGCCTTTCCTGAGTGGCCAGTATTAGATTGCGATGCACCACTGGGTGTTTACTGTAACCCTTGGAGCTTCATATTGACGATGAAACACAGAAATTGCATTGGGATTGAATATAGTAGGCACAATGCCGAATTACGTCCAGGGGGAGTAGTGCTTCTAACAGTCTGTATACGTGCCTTTCCTGAGTGGCCAGTATTAGATTTCGACGCACCACTGGGTGTTTACTGTAACCCTTGGAAATTCATATTGACGATGATACACACAAATTGCATTGGGATTGAATATAGTAGGCACAATGCCGACTTTTGTTCAGGGGGAGCAATGCTTCAAACAGTCTGTATACGTGCCTTTCCTGAGAGGCCAGTATTAGATTGCGACGCACCACTGGGTGTTTACTGCCACCCTTGGAGCTTCTTATTGACGATGAAACACAGAAATTGCATAGGGATTGAATATAGTAGGCACAATGCCGACATACGTCCTGGAGGAGCAATGCTTCAAACAGTCTGTATACGTGCCGTCACTGTGTGGTCAGTATTAGATTGCGACGCACCACTGGATGTTTACTGTAACCCTTGGAGCTTCATATTGACGACGAAACACAGAAATTGCATCGGGATTGAATATAGTAGGCAGAAGTCCGACTTACGTCCAGGGGGAGAAATGCTTCAAACAGTCTGTATATGTGCGGTTACTGAGAGGCCAGTGTTAGATTGCGACGCACCACTAGGTATTTACTGTAACCCTTGGAGCTTCATATTGACGATGAAACACAGATATTGCATTGGGATTGAATATAGTAGGCACAATGCCGACTTACGTCCAGGGGGAGCAATGCTTCAAACAGTCTGTATACGTGCCTTTCCTGAGAGGCCAGTATTAGACTGCAACGAACCACTGGGAGTTTACTGTAACCCTTGGAGCTTCATATTGACGATGAAACACAGAATTTGCATCGGGATTGAATATAGTAGGTACAATGCCGACTTACGTCCAGGGGGAGGAATGCTTCAAACAGTCTGTATACGTGCCTTTCCTGAGAGGCCAGTATTAGATTGCGACGCAGCACTGGCTGTTTACTGTAACCCTTGGAGCTTCATATTGACGATGAAACACAGAAATTGCATCGGGATGAATACAGTATGCACAATGCCGACTTACGTCCAGGGGGAGTAATGCTTCAAACAGTCTGTAAATGTGCCTTTACTGAGAGGCCAGTATTAGATTGCGACGCACCACTGGGTGTTTACTGTAACCCTTGGATCTTCATACTGACGATGAAACACAGAAATTGCATCGGGATTGAATATAGTAGGCACAATGCCGACTTACGTATAGGGGGAGCAATGCTTCATACAGTTGTATACGTGCCTTTCCTGAGATTCCAGTATTAGATTGCGACGCACCACTGGGTGTTTATTGTAACCCCTGGAGCTTCATAATGACGATGAAACACAGAAATTGCATCGGGATAGAATATAGTAGACACAATGCCGACTTACGTCCAGGGGGAGTAATGCTTCAAGCAATCTGCATACGTGCCTTTCCGGAGAGACCAGTATTAGACTGCGACGCCCCACTGGGAGTTTACTGTAACCCTTGGAGCTTCATATTGACGATGAAACACAGAAATTGCATCGGGATTGAATATAGTAGGCACAATGCCGACTTACGTCCAGGAGGATCAATGCTTCAAACAGTCTGTATACGTGCCGTTACAGAGAGGCTAGTATTAGATTGCGACGCACCACTGGGTGTTTACTGTAACCCTTGGAGCTTCATATTGACGATGAAACACAGAAATTGCATCGGGATAGAATATAGTAGACACAATGCCGACTTACGTCCAGGGGGAGTAATGCTTCAAACAATCTGTATACGTGCCTTTCCGGAGAGACCAGTATTAGACTGCGACGCACCACTGGGAGTTTACTGTAACCCTTGGAGCTTCATATTGACGATGAAACACAGAAATTGCATCGGGATTGAATATAGTAGGCACAATGCCGACTTACGTCCAGGGGGAGCAATGCTTCAAACAGTCTGTATACGTGCCGTTACAGAGAGGCCAGTATTAGATTGCGACGTACCACTGGGTGTTTACTGTAACCCTTGGAGCTTCATATTGACGATGAAACACAGAAATTGCATCGGGATTGAATATAGTAGGCACAATGCCGACTTACGTCCAGGGGGAGTAATGCTTCAAACAGTCTGTATACGTGCCTTTCCTGAGAGGCAAGTATTACATTGCGACGCACCACTGGGTGTTTACTGTAACCCTTGGAGCTTCATATTGACGATGAAACACAGAAATTGCATCGGGATTGAATATAGTAGGCACAATGCCGAATTACGTCCAGGGGGAGTAGTGCTTCTAACAGTCTGTATACGTGCCTTTCCTGAGTGGCCAGTATTAGATTTCGACGCCCCACTGGGTGTTTACTGTAACCCTTGGAAATTCATATTGACGATGATACACACAAATTGCATTGGGATTGAATATAGTAGGCACAATACCGACTTTCGTTCAGGGGGAGTAATGCTTCAAACAGTCTGTATTCGTGCCTTTCCTGAGAGGCCAGTATTAGATTGCGACGCACCACTGGGTGTTTACTGCCACCCTTGGAGCTTCATATTGACGATGAAACACAGAAATTGCATCGGGATTGAATATAGTAGGCAGAAGGCCGACTTACGTCCAGGGGGAGAAATGCTTCAAACAGTCTGTATATGTGCCGTTACTGAGAGGCCAGTATTAGATTGCGACGCACCACTAGGTGTTTACTGTAACCCTTGGAGCTTCATATTGACGATGAAACACAGAAATTGCATCGGGATTGAATATAGTAGGCACAATGCCGACTTACGTCCAGGGGGAGCAATGCTTCAAACAGTCTGTATACGTGCGTTTCCTGAGAGGCCAGTATTAGACTGCAACGAACCACTGGGAGTTTACTGTAACCCTTGGAGCTTCATATTGACGATGAAACACAGAAATTGCATCGAGATTGAATATAGTAGGCACAATGCTGACTTACGTCCAGGGGGAGTAATGCTTCAAACACTCTGTATATGTGCCGTTACTGAGAGGCCAGGATTAGATTGCGACGCACCACTGGGAGTTTACTGTAACCCTTGGAGCTTCATATTGACGATGAAACACAGAAATTGCATCGGGATTGAATATAGTAGGTACAATGCCGACTTACGTCCAGGGGGAGGAATGCTTCAAACAGTCTGTATACGTGCCTTTCCTGAGAGGCCAGTATTAGATTGCGACGCAGCACTGGCTGTTTACTGTAAGCCTTGGAGCTTCATATTGACGATGAAACACAGAAATTGCATCGGGATTGAATATAGTAGGCACAATGCCGACTTTCGTTCAGGGGGAGCAGTGCTTCAAACAGTCTGTATACGTGCCTTTCCTGAGAGGCCAGTATTAGATTGCGACGCACCACTGGGTGTTTACTGTAACCCATGGAGCTTCATATTGACGATGAACACAGAAATTGCATCGGGATAGAATATAGTAGGCACAATGCCGACTTACGTCCAGGGGGAGTAATGATTCAAACAATCTGTATACGTGTCTTTCCTGAGAGGCCAGATTACGACGCATCACTGGGTGTTTACTGCCACCCTTGGAGCTTCATATTGACGATGAAACACAGAAATTGCATCGGGATTGAATATAGTAGGCACAATGCCGACTTTCGTTCAGGGGGAGCAGTGCTTCAAACAGTCTGTATACGTGCCTTTCCTGAGAGGCCAGTATTAGATTGCGACGCACCACTGGGTGTTTACTGTAACCCATGGAGCTTCATATTGACGATGAACACAGAAATTGCATCGGGATTGAATATAGTAGGCACAATGCCGACTTACGTCCATTGGGAGCAATTCTTCAAACAGTCTGTATACGTGCCGTTACTGTGAGGTCAGTGTTAGATTGCGACGCACCACTGGATGTTTACTGGAACCATTGGAGCTTTATACTGACGAAGAAACACAGAAATTGCATCGGGATTGAATATAGTAGGCACAATGCCGACTTACGTAAAGGGAGAGCAATGCTTCATACAGTTGTATACGTGCCTTTCCTGAGATTCCAGTATTAGATAGCAACGCACCACTGGGTGTTTACTGTAACCCCTGGAGCTTCATATTGACGATGAAACACAGAAAATGCATCGGGATTGAATATAGTAGGCACAATGCCGACTTACGTCCAGGGGAAGTAATGCTTCAAACAGTCTGTATACGTGCCTTTCCTGAGAGGCCAGTATTAGATTGCGACGCACCACTGGGTGTTTACTGTAACCCTTGGAGCTTCATATTGACGATGAAACACAGAAATTGCATCGGGATTGAATATAGTAGTCACAATGCCGACTTACGTCCAGGGAGAGTAATGCTACAAACAGTCGGTATTCGTGCCTTTCCTGAGATTCCAGTATTAGATTGCGACGCACCACTGGGTGTTTACTGTAACCCCTGGAGCCTCATAATGAAGATGAAACACAGAAATTGCATCGGGATTGAATATAGTAGTCACAATGCCGACTTACGTCCAGGGGGAGAAATGCTTCACACCGTCTGTATACGTGCCGCCACTAAGTGGCAAGTATTAGATTGCGACGCACCACTGGGTGTTTATTGTAACCCTTGGAGCTTCATATTGACGATGAAACACAGAAATAGCATCGGGATTGAATATAGTAGGCACAATGCCGACTTACGTCCAGGGGGAGTAATGCTTCAAACAATCTGTATACGTGCCTTTCCTGAGAGACCAGTATTAGACTGCGACGCACCACTGGGTGTTTACTGTAACCCTTGGAGCTTCATATTGACGATGAAACACAGATATAGCATCGGGATTGAATAAAGTAGGCACAATGCCGACTTTCGTTCAGGGGGAGCAATGCTTCAAACAGTCTGTATACGTGCCTTTCCTGAGAGGCCAGTATTAGATTGCGACGTACCACTGGGTGTTTACTGTAACCCTTGGAGCTTCATATTGACGATGAAACACAGAAATTGCATCGGGATTGAATATAGTAGTCACAATGCCGACTTACGTCCAGGGGGAGTAATGCTTCATACAGTTGTATACGTGCCTTTCCTGAGATTCCAGTATTAGTCTGCGACGCACCTCTGGGTGCTTACTGTAACCCATGGACCTTCATATTGACGATGAAAAACAGAAATTGCATCGGGATTGAATATAGTGGGCACAATGCCGACTTACGTCAAGGGGGAGTAATGCTTCAAACAATCTGTATATATGCCTTTCCTGAGAGACCAGGATTAGACTGCGACGCACCACTGGGTGTTTACTGTAACCCTTGAAGCTTCATATTGACGATGAAACACAGAAATTGCATCGGGATTGAATTTTGTAGGCACAATGCCGACTTACGTCCCGGGGGAGCAATGCATCAAACAGTCTGTATACGTGCCGTTACAGAGAGGCCAGTATTAGATTGCGACGCAACACTGGGTGTTTACTGTAACCCTTGGAGCTTCATATTGACGATGAAAAACAGAAATTGCATCGGGATTGAATATAGTAGGCTCAATGCCGACTTTCGTTCAGGGGGAGTAATGCTTCAAAAAGACTGTATACGTGCCTTTCCTGAGAGGCCAGTATTAGATTGCGACGCACCACTGGGTGTTTACTGTAACCCTTGGAGCTTCATATTGACGATGAAATACAGAAATTGCATCGGGATTGAATATAGTAGGCACAATGCCGACTTACGTCCAGGGGGAGCAATGCTTCATACAGTTGTATACGTGCTTTTCCAGAGATTCCAGAATTAGATTGCGACGCACCACTGGGTGTTTACTGTAACCCATGGAGCTTCATATTGACGAAGAAACACAGAAATTGCATCGTGATTGAATATAGTAGGCACAATGCCGACTTTCGTTCAGGGGGAGTAATGCTTCAAACAGTCTGTATACGTGCCTTACCTGAGAGGCCAGTATTAGATTGCGACGCACCACTGGATGTTTACTGTAACCCTTGGAGCTTCATATTGACGATGAAACACAGAAATTGCATCGGGATTGAATATAGTAAGCACAATGCCGACTTACATCCAGGGGGAGCAATGCTTCATACAGTTATATACGTGCCTATCCTGAGATTCCAGTATTAGATTGCGACGCACCTCTGGGTGTTTACTGTAACCGATGGAGCTTCATATTTACGATGAAACACAGAAATTGCATCGGGATTGAATAAAGTAGGCACAATGCCGACTTTCGTTCAGGGGGAGCAATGCTTCAAACAGTCTGTATACGTGCCTTTCCTGAGGGGCCAGTATTAGATTGCGACGCACCACTGGGTGTTTACTGTAACCCTTGGAGCTTCATATTGACGTTGAAACACAGAAATTGCATCGGGATTGAATATAGTAGTCACAATATCGACTTACGTCCAGGGGGAGTAATGCTTCATACAGTTGTATACGTGCCTTTCCTGAGATTCCAGTATTAGTTTGCGACGCACCACTGGGTGCTTACTGTAACCCATGGAGCTTCATATTGGCGATGAAACACAGAAATTGCATCGGGATTGAATATAGTAGGCACAATGCCGACTTACGTGCAGCGGGAGGAAAGCTTCAAACAGTCTGAATACGTGCCTTTCCTGAGAGGCCAGTATTAGTCTGCGACGCACCACTGGGAGTTTACTGTAACCCTTGGAGCTTCATATTGACGATGAAACACAGAAATTGCATCGAGATTGAATATAGTAGGCTCAATGCCAACTTTCGTTCAGGGGGAGTAATGCTTCAAACAGTCTGTATACGTGCCTTTCCTGAGAGGCCAGTATTAGATTGCGACGCACCACTGGGTGTTTACTGTAACCCTTGGTGCTTCATATTGACGATGAAACACAGAAATTGCATCGGGATTGAATATTGTAGGCATGTAGGCCAGTATTAGATTGCGACGCACCACTGGGTGTTTACTGTAACCCTTGGAGCTTCATATTGACGATGAAACCCAGAAATTGCATCGGGATTGAATATTGTGGGCACAATGCCGACTTACGTCCAGGGGGAGCAATGCTTCAAACAGTCTGTATACGTGCGTTTCCTGTGAAGCCAGTATTAGATTTCGACGCACCACTGGGTGTTTACTGTAACCCTTGGAAATTGATATAGACGATGAAACACAGAAATTGCAACGGGATTGAATATTATACGCACAATGCCGACTTACGTCCAGGGGGAGCAATGCTTCATACAGTTGTATACGTGCCTTTCCTGAGATTCCAGTATTAGATTGCGACGCACCACTGGGAGTTTACTGTAACCCATTGAGCTTCATTTTGACGATGAAACACAGAAATTGCATCGGGATTGAATATAGTAGGCACAATGCCGTCTTTCGTTCAGGGGGAGTAATGCTTCAAACAGTCTGTATACGTGCCTTTCCTGAGAGGCCAGTATTAGATTGCGACGGCCCACTGGGTGTTTACTGTAACACTTGGAGCTTCATATTAACTATGAAACACAGAAATTGCATCGGGATTGAATATAGTAGGCACAATGCCGACTTTCGTTCAGGGGGAGCAATGCTTGAAACAGGCTGTATACGTGCCTTTCCTGAGAGGCCAGTATTAGATTGCGACGCACCACTTAGTGTTTACTGTAACCCTTGGAGTTTCATATTGCTGATGAAACACAGAAATTGCATGGGGATTGAATATAGTAGGCACAATGCCGACTTTCGTTCAGGAGGAGCAATGCTTCAAACAGTCTGTATACGTGCCTCTCCTGAGAGGCCAGTATTAGATTGCGACGCACCACTGGGTGTTTACTGTAACCCTTGGTGCTTCATATTGTCGATGAAACACAGAAATTGCATCGGGATTGAATATAGTAGGCACAATGCCGACTTACGTCCAGGGGGAGTAATGCTTCAAACAGTCTGTATATGTGACGTTACTGAGAGGCCAGTATTAGAGTGCGACGCACCACTGGGTGTTTACTGTAACCCTTGGATCCTCATACTGACAATGAAACACAGAAATTGCATCGGGATTGAATATAGTAGGCACAATGCCTACTTACGTATAGGGGGAGCAATGCTTCATACAGTTGTATACGTGCCTTTCCTGAGATTCCAGTATTAGATTGCGACGCACCACTGGGTGTTTACTGTAACCCTTGGAGCTTCATATTGACGATGAAACACAGAAATTGCATCGGGATTGAATATAGTAGGCACAATGCCAACTTACGTCCAGGGGGAGCAATGCTTCAAACAGTCTGCATACGTGCCGTTACAGAGAGGCCAGTATTAGATGGCGACGCACCACTGGGTGTTTACTGTAATCCTTAGAGTTTCATATTGACGATGAAACACAGAAGTTGCATCGGGATTGAATATAGTAGGCACAATGCCGACTTACGTCCAGGGGGAGCAATGCTTCACACAGTCTGTATACCTGCCGCCACTAAGTGGCCAGTATTAGATTGCGACGCACCACTGGGTGTTTACTGTAACCCTTGGAGCTTCATATTGACGATGAAACACAGGAATTGCATCGGGATTGAATATAGTGGGCAGAAGGCCGACTTACGTCCAGGGGGAGGAATGCTTCAAACAGTCTGTATATGTGCCGTTACTGAGAGGCCAGTATTAGATTGCGACGCACCACTGGGTGTTTATTGTAACCCTTGGAGCTTCATATTGACGATGAAACACAGATATAGCATCGGGATTGAATATAGTAGGCACAATGCCGACTTACGTCCAGGGAGAGTAATGCTTCAAACAATCTGTATACGTGCCTTTCCTGAGAGACCAGTATTAGACTGCGACGCACCACTGGGTGTTTAATGTAACCCTTGGAGCTTCATATTGACGATGAAACACAGAAATTGCATCGGGATTGAATATAGTAGGCGCAATGCCGACTTACGTCCAGGGGGAGCAATGCTTCAAACAGTCTGTATATGTGCCGTTACAGAGAGGCCAGTATTAGATTGCGACGCACCACTGGGTGTTTACTGTAACCCTTGGAGCTTCATATTGACGATGAAACACAGGAATTGCATCGGGATTGAATATAGTGGGCAGAAGGCCGACTTACGTCCAGGGGGAGGAATGCTTCAAACAGTCTGTATATGTGCCGTTACTGAGAGGCCACTATTAGATTGCGACGCACCACTGGGTGTTTACTGTAACCCTTGGAGCTTCATATTGACGATGAAACACAGAAATTGCATCGGGATTGAATATAGTAGGCACAATGCCGACTTACGTCCAGGGGGAGCAATGCTTCAAACAGTCTCTATACGTGCCTTTCCTGAGAGGCCACTATTTGACTGCGACGAACCACTGGGAGTTTACTGTAACCCTTGGAAATTCATATAGACGATGAAACACAGAAATTGCAACGGGATTGAATATAATAGGCACAATGCCGACTTACGTCCAGGGGGAGCAATGCTTCATACAGTTGTATACGTGCCTTTCCTGAGATTCAAGTATTAGATTGCGATGCACCACTGGGTGCTTACTGTAACCCATGGAGCTTCATATTGGCGATGAAACACAGAAATTGCATCGGGATTGAATATAGTAGGCACAATGCCGACTTACGTGCAGCGGGAGGAAAGCTTCAAACAGTCTGAATACGTGCCTTTCCTGAGAGGCCAGTATTAGACTGCGACGCACCACTGGGAGTTTACTGTAACCCTTGGAGATTCATATTGACGATGAAACACAGAAATTGCATCGGGATTGAATATAGTAGGCACAATGCCGACTTACGTGCAGCGGGAGGAAAGCTTCAAACAGTCTGAATACGTGCCTTTCCTGAGAGGCCAGTATTAGACTGCGACGCACCACTGGGAGTTTACTGCAACCCTTGGAGCTTCAAATTGACGATGAAACACAGAAATTGCATCGAGATTGAATATAGTAGGCTCAATGCCGACTTTCGTTCAGGGGGAGTAATGCTTCAAACAGTCTGTATACGTGCCTTTCCTGAGAGGCCAGTATTAGATTGCGACGCACCACTGGGTGTTTACTGTAACCCTTGGTGCTTCATATTGACGATGAAACACAGAAATTGCATCGGGATTGAATATTGTAGGCATGTAGGCCAGTATTAGATTGCGACGCACCACTGGGTGTTTACTGTAACCCTTGGAGCTTCATATTGACGATGAAACACAGAAATTGCATCGGGATTGAATATTGTAGGCACAATGCCGACTTACGTCCAGGGGGAGCAATGCTTCAAACAGTCTGTATACGTGCGTTTCCTGTGAAGCCAGTATTAGATTTCGACGCACCACTGGGTGTTTACTGTAACCCTTGGAAATTCATATAGACGATGAAACACAGAAATTGCAACGGGATTGAATATAATAGGCACAATGCCGACTTACGTCCAGGGGGAGCAATGCTTCATACAGTTGTATACGTGCCTTTCCTGAGATTCCAGTATTAGATTGCGACGCACCACTGGGAGTTTACTGTAACCCATTGAGCTTCATTTTGACGATGAAACACAGAAATTGCATCGGGATTGAATATAGTAGGCACAATGCCGTCTTTCGTTCAGGGGGAGTAATGCTTCAAACAGTCTGTATACGTGCCTTTCCTGAGAGGCCAGTATTAGATTGCGACGCACCACTGGGTGTTTACTGTAACCCTTGGAGCTTCATATTAACTATGAAACACAGAAATTGCATCGGGATTGAATATAGTAGGCACAATGCCGACTTTCGTTCAGGGGGAGCAATGCTTGAAACAGGCTGTATACGTGCCTTTCCTGAGAGGCCAGTATTAGATTGCGACGCACCACTTAGTGTTTACTGTAACCCTTGGAGTTTCATATTGCTGATGAAACACAGAAATTGCATGGGGATTGAATATAGTAGGCACAATGCCGACTTACGTCCAGGGGGAGCAATGCTTCAAACAGTCTGTATACGTGCGTTTCCTGTGAAGCCAGTATTAGATTTCGACGCACCACTGGGTGTTTACTGTAACCCTTGGAAATTCATATAGACGATGAAACACAGAAATTGCAACGGGATTGAATATAATAGGCACAATGCCGACTTACGTCCAGGGGGAGCAATGCTTCATACAGTTGTATACGTGCCTTTCCTGAGATTCCAGTATTAGATTGCGACGCACCACTGGGAGTTTACTGTAACCCATTGAGCTTCATTTTGACGATGAAACACAGAAATTGCATCGGGATTGTATATAGTAGGCACAATGCCGACTTACGTCCAGGGGGAGTAATGCTTCAAACAGTCTGTATATGTGACGTTACTGAGAGGCCAGTATTAGAGTGCGACGCACCACTGGGTGTTTACTGTAACCCTTGGATCTTCATACTGACGATGAAACACAGAAATTGCATCGGGATTGAATATAGTAGGCACAATGCCTACTTACGTATAGGGGGAGCAATGCTTCATACAGTTGTATACGTGCCTTTCCTGAGATTCCAGTATTAGATTGCGACGCACCACTGGGTGTTTACTGTAACCCTTGGAGCTTCATATTGACGATGAAACACAGAAATTGCATCGGGATTGAATATAGTAGGCACAATGCCATCTTACGTCCAGGGGGAGCAATGCTTCAAACAGTCTGCATACGTGCCGTTACAGAGAGGCCAGTATTAGATGGCGACGCACCACTGGGTGTTTACTGTAACCCTTAGAGATTCATATTGACGATGAAACACAGAAATTGCATCGGGATTGAATATAGTAGGCACAATGCCGACTTACGTCCAGGGGGAGCAATGCTTCACACAGTCTGTATACGTGCCGCCACTAAGTGGCCAGTATTAGATTGCGACGCACCACTGGGTGTTTACTGTAACCCTTGGAGCTTCATATTGACGATGAAACACAGAAATTGCATCGGGATTGAATATAGTAGGCACAATGCCGACTTACGTCCAGGGGGAGCAATGCTTCAAACAGTCTGTATACGTGCCTTTCCTGAGAGGCCAGTATTAGACTGCGACGAACCACTGGGAGTTTACTGTAACCCTTGGAAATTCATATAGACGATGAAACACAGAAATTGCAACGGGATTGAATATAATAGGCACAATGCCGACTTACGTCCAGGAGGAGCAATGCTTCATACAGTTGTATACGTGCCTTTCCTGAGATTCAAGTATTAGATTGCGATGCACCACTGGGTGTTTACTGTAACCCATTGAGCTTCATTTTGACGATGAAACACAGAAATTGCATCGGGATTGAATATAGTAGGCACAATGCCAACTTTCGTTCAGGGGGAGCAATGCTTGAAACAGGCTGTATACGTGCCTTTCCTGAGAGGCCAGTATTAGATTGCGACGCACCACTGGGTGTTTACTGTAACCCTTGGAGTTTCATATTGCTGATGAAACACAGAAATTGCATCGGGATTGAATATAGTAGGCAAAATCCGACTTACGTCCAGGGGGAGCAATGCTTCATACAGTTGTATACGTGCCATTCCTGAGATTCCAGTATTAGATTGCGACGCACCACTGGGTGTTTACTGTAAAGCTTGGAGCTTCATATTGTGGATGAAACACAGAAATTGCATCAGGATTGAATATAGTAGGCACAATGCCGACGTACGTCAGGGGAAGTAATTCTTCAAACAGTCTGTATATGTGCCGTTACTGAGAGGCCAGTATTAGATTGCGACGCACCACTGGGTGTTTACTGTAACCCTTGGATCTTCATACTGACGATGAAACACAGAAATTGCATCGGGATTGAATATAGTAGGCACAATGCCTACTTACGTATAGGGGGAGCAATGCTTCATACAGTTGTATTCGTGCCTTTCCTGAGATTCCAGTATTAGATTGCGACGCACCACTGGGTGTTTACTGTAACCCTTAGAGATTCATATTGACGATGAAACACAGATATTGCATCGGGATTGAATATAGTAGGCACAATGCCCACTTACGTCCAGGGGGAGCAATGCTTCAAACAGTCTGTATACGTGCCGCCACTAAGTGGCCAGTATTAGATTGCGACGCACCACTGGGTGTTTATTGTAACCCTTGGAGCTTCATATTGACGATGAAAAACAGATATTGCATCGGGATTGAATATAGTAGGCACAATGCCGACTTACGTCCAGGGGGAGTAATGCTTCAAACAATCTGTATACGTGCCTTTCCTGAGAGACCAGTATTAGACTGCGACGCACCACTGGGTGTTTACTGTAACCCTTGGAGCTTCATATTGACGATGAAACACAGGAATTGCATCGGGGTGAATATAGTAGGCACAATGCCGACTTACGTCCAGGGGGAGCAATGCTTCAAACAGTCTGTATATGTGCCGTTACAGAGAGGCCAGTATTAGATTGCGACGCACCACTGGGTGTTTACTGTAACCCTTGGAGCTTCATATTGACGATGAAACACAGAAATTGCATCAGGATTGAATATAGTGGGCAGAAGGCCGACTTACGTCCAGGGGGAGGAATGCTTCAAACAGTCTGTATATGTGCCGTTACTGAGAGGCCAGTATTAGATTGCGACGCATAACTGGGTGTTTACTGTAACCCTTGGAGCTTCATATTGACGATGAAACACAGAAATTGCATCGGGATTGAATATAGTAGGCACAATGCCTACTTACGTATAGGGGGAGCAATGCTTCAAACAGTCTGTATACGTGCCTTTCCTGAGAGGCCAGTATTAGACTGGGACGAACCACTGGGAGTTTACTGTAACCCTTGGAGCTTCATATTGACGATGAAACACAGAAATTGCATCGATATTGAATATAGTAAACACAATGCTGACTTACGTCCAGGGGGAGTAATGCTTCAAACAGTCTGTATACGTGAATTTCCTGAGAGGCCAGAATTAGATTGCGACGCAGCACTGGGTGTTTACTGTAACCCTTGGAGCTTGACATTGACGATGAAACACAGAAATAGCATCGGGATTGAATAAAGTAGGCACAATGCCGACTTTCGTTCAGGGGGTGTAATGCTTCAAACAGTCTGTATATGTGCCTTTCCTGAGAGGCCAGTATTAGATTTCGATGCACCACTGGGTGTTTACTGTAACCCTTGGAGCTTCATATTGACGATGAAACACAGATATTGCATCGGGATTGAATATAGTAGGCACAATGCCGACTTACGTCCAGGGGGAGCAATGCTTCAAACAGTCTGTATACGTGCCTTTCCTGAGAGGTCAGTATTAGATTTCGACGCACCACTGGGTGTTTACTGTAACCCTTGGAAATTCATATTGACGATGAAACACAGAAATTGCATCGGGATTGAATATAATAGGCACAATGCCGACTTACGTCCAGGGGGAGCATTGCTTCATACAGTTGTATACGTGCCTTTCCTGAGAGGCCAGTATTAGATTGCGACGCACCACTGGGTGTTTACTGTAACACTTGGACGTTCATATTAACTATGAAACTTAGATATTGCCACGGGATTGAATATAGTAGGCACAATGCCGACTTTCGTTCAGGGGGAGCAATGCTTGGAACAGGCTGTATACGTGCCGTTCCTGAGAGGCCAGTATTAGATTGCGACGCACCACTGGGTGTTTACTCTAACCCTTGGAGCTTCATATAGACGATGAAACACAGAAATTACATCGGGATTGAATATAGTAGGCACAATGCCGACTTTCGTTCAGGGGGAGCAATGCTTCAAACAGTCTGTATCCGTGCCTTTCCTGAGAGGCCAGTATTAGATTGCGACGCACCATTGGGTGTTTACTGTAACCCTTGGAGCTTCATATTGACGATGAAACACAGAAATTGCATCGGGATTGAATATAGTATGCACAATGCCGACTTACGTTCAGGGGACTAATGCTTCATACAGTTGTATACGTGCCTTTCCTGAGATTCCAGTATTAGATTCCGACTCACCACTGGGTGTTTACTGTAACCCTTGGAGCTTCATATTGACGATGAAACACAGAAATTGCATCGGGATTGAATATAGTAGGCAAAATGCCGACTTACGTCCAGGGGGAGCAATGCTTCATACAGTTGTATACGTGCCTTTCCTGAGATTCCAGTATTAGATTACGACGCACCACTGGGTGTTTACTGTAACCTATGGAGCTTCACATTGACGATGAAACACAGAAATTACATCGGGATTGAATATAGTAGGCACAATGCAGACTTTCGTTCACGGGGAGTAATGCCACAAACATTCATTATACGTGCCTTACCTGAGAGGCCAGTATTAGATTGCGACGCACCACTGGGTGTTTACTGTAACCCTTGGAGCTTCATATTGACTATGAAACGCAGAAATTGCATCGGGATTGAATATAGTAGGCTCAATGCCGACTTTCGTTCAGGGGGAGCAATGCTTCAAACAGTCTGTATACGTGGCTTTCCTGATAGGCCAGTATTAGATTGCGACGCACCACTGGGTGTTTACTGTAACCCTTGGAGCTTCATATTGACTATGAAACACAGAAATTGCACCGGGATTGAATATAGTAGGTACAATGCCGACTTTCGTTTAGGGGGAGCAATGCTTCAAACAGTCTGTATACGTGCTTTTCCTGAGAGGCCAGTATTAGATTGCGACGCACCACTGGGTGTTTACTGTAACCCATGGAGCTTCATATTGACGATGAACCACAGAAATTGTATCGGGATTGAATATAGTAGGCACAATGCCGTCTTTCCTTCTGGGGGAGCAATGCTTCAAACAGTCTGTATACGTGCCTTACCTGAGAGGCCAGTATTAGATTGCGTCGCACCACTGGGTGTTTACTGTAACCCTTGGATCTTCATATTGACTATGAAACACAGAAACTGCATCGGGATTGAATATAGTAGGCACAATGCCGACTTTCGTTCAGGGGCAGCAATGCTTCAAACAGTCTGTATACGTGCGTTTCCTGAGAGGCCAGTATTAGATTCCGACGCACCACTGGGTGTTTACTGTAACCCATGCTGCTTCATATTGACGATGAAACACAGAAATTGCATCGGGATTGAATATAGTAGGCACAATGCAGACTTTCGTTCAGGGGGAGCAATGCGTCAAACTGTCTGTACACGTGCCTTTCCTGAGAGGCCAGTATTAGATTGCGACGCACCACTGGGTGTTTACTGTAACCCATGGAGCTTCATATTGACGATGAAACACAGAAATTGCATCGGGATTGAATATAGTAGGCACAATGCCGACTTTCGTTCAGGGGGAGCAATGCTTCAAACAGTCTGTATACATGCCTTTCCTGAGAGGCCAGTATTAGATTGCGACGCACCACTGGGTGTTTACTGTAACCCATGGAGCTTCATATTGACGATGAAACACAGAAATTGCATCGGGATTGAATATAGTAGGCACAATGCCGACTTTCGTTCAGGGGGAGCAATGGTTCAAACAGTCTGTATATGTGCCTTTACTGAGAGGCCAGTATTAGATTGCGACGCACCACTGGGTGTTTACTGTAACCCATGGAGCTTCATATAGACGATGAAACACAGAAATTGCATCGGGATTGAATATAGTAGGCACAATGCCGACTTTCGTTCAGGAGGAGCAATACTTCAAACAGTCTGTATACGTGCCTTTCCTGAGAGGCCAGTATTAGATTGGGACGAACCACTGGGTGTTTACTGTAACCCTTGGAGCTTCATATTGACGATGAAACACAGAAATTGCATCGGGATTGAATATAGTAGGCACAATGCCGACTTTCGTTCAGGGGGAGATTTGCTTCAAACAGTCTGTATACATGCCTTTCCTGAGAGGCCAGTATTACATTGCGACGCACCGCTCGGTGTTTACTGTAACCCTTGGAGCTTCATATTGATGATGAAACACAGAAATTGCATCGGGATTGAATATAGTAGGCACAATGCCGACTTACGTTCAGGGGGAGCAATGCTTCAAACAATCTGTATACGTGCCTTTCCTGAGAGGCCAGTATTAGATTGCGACGCACCACTGGGTGTTTACTGTAACCCTTGGAGCTTAATATTGACGATGAAAGACAGAAATTGCATCGGGATTGAATATAGTAGGCACAATGCCGACTTACGTCCAGGGGGAGCAATGCTTCATACAGTTGTATACGTGCCTTTCCTGAGATTCCAGTATTAGATTGCGACGCACCACTGGGTGTTTACTGTAACCCATGGAGCTTCATATAGACGATGAAACACAGAAATTGCATCGGGATTGAATATAGTAGGCACAATGCCGACTTTCGTTCAGTGGGAGTAATGCTTCAAACAGTCTGTTTACGTGCCTTTCCTGAGAGGCCAGTATTAGATTGTGACACACCACTGGGTGTTTACTGTAACCCTTGGAGCTTCATATTGACTATGAAATACAGAAATTGAATCGGGATTGAATATAGTAGGCACAATGCCGACTTTCGTTCACAGGGAGCAATGCTTTAAACAGTCTGTATACGTGCCTTCCCTGAGAGGCCAGTATTAGATTGCGACGCACCACTGGGTGTTTACTGTAACCCATGGAGCTTCATTTTGACGATGAAACACAGACATTGCATCGGGATTGAATATAGTAGGCACAATGCCGACTTTCGTTCAGGGGGAGCAATGCTTCAAACAGTCTGTATACGTGCCTTTCCTGAGAGGCCAGTATTAGATTGCGACGTACCACTGGGTGTTTACTGTAACCCTTGGAGATTCAAATTGACTATGAAACACAGAAATTGCATCGGGATTGAATATAGTAGGCACATTGCCGACTTTCGTTCAGGGGGAGCAATGCTTCAAACAGTCTGTATACGTGCCTTTCCTGAGAGGCAAGTATTAGATTGCGACGCACCACTGGGTGTTTACTGTAACCCATGGAGATTCATACTGACGATGAAATACTGACATTGCATCGGGATTGAATATAGTAGGCACAATGCCGACTTTCGTTCAGGGTGAGTAATGCTTCATACAGTCTGTATACGTGCCTTTCCTGAGAGGCCAGTATTAGATTGCGACGCACCACTGGGTGTTTACTGTAACCCATGGTGCTTCATATTGACGATGAAAAACAGAAACTGCATCGGGATTGAATATAGTAGGCACAATGCCGACTTCCGTCAAGGTTGAGCAATGCTTAAAACAGTCTGTGTACGTGCCGTTACAGAGAGGCCAGTATCAGATTGCGACGCACCACTGGGTGTTTACTGTAACCCTTGGAGCTTCATATTGACGATGAAACACAGAAATTGCATCGGGATTGAATATAGTAGGCACAATACCGACTTACGTCCAGGGGGAGCAATGCTTCATACAGTTGTATACGTGCCTTTCCTGAGATTCAAGTATTAGATTGCGACGCACCACTGGGTGTTTACTGTAACCCTTGGAGCTTCATATTGACGATGAAACACAGAAATTGTATCGTGATTGAATATAGTAGGCACATTCTCGAGTTACGTCCAGGGGGAGCAATGCTTTAAACGGTCTGTATTCGTGCCTTTCCTGAGAGGCCAGTATTAGATTGCGACGCACCACTGGGTGTTTACTGTAACCCTTAGAGTTTCATATTGACGATGGAACGCAGAAATTGCATCGGGATTGAATATAGTAGGCACAATGCCGACTTTCGTTCAGGGGGAGCAATAATTCAAACAATCTGTATACGTGCCTTTCCTGAGAGGCCAGTATTAGATTGCGACGCACCACTGGGTGTTTACTGTAACCCTTGGAGCTTCATATTGAGAATAAAAGACAGAAATTGTATCGGGATTGAATATAGTAGGCAAAATGCCGACTTACGTCCAGGGGGAGTAACGCTTCAAACAGTCTGTATGCGTGCCTTTCCTGAGAGGCCAGTATTAGATTGCGAAGCACCACTGGGTGTTTACTGTAACCCATCGAGCTTCATATTGACGATGAAACACAGAAATTGCATCGGGATTGAATATAGTAGGCACAATGCCGACTTTCGTTCAAGGGGAGTAATGCTTCAAACAGTTTGTATACGTGCCTTTCCTGAGAGGCCAGTATTAGATTGCGACGCACCACTGGGTGTTTACTGTAACCCATGGAGCTTCATATTGAGGATGAAACACAGAATTTGCATCGGGATTGAATATAGTAGGCACAATGCCGACCTTCGTTCGGGGGGAGCAATGCTTCAAACAGTCTGTATACGTGCCTTTCCTGAGAGGCCAGTATTAGATTGCGACGCACCACTGGGTGTTTACTGTAACACATGGAGCTTCATATTAACGATGAAATACAGAAATTGCATCGGGATTGAATATAGTAGGCGCAATGCCGACTTTCGTTCAGGGGGAGCAATGCTTCAAACAGTCTGTATACGTGCCTTTCCTGAGAGGCCAGTATTAGATTGCGACGCACCACTGGGTGTTTACTGTAACCCTTGGAGCTTCATATTGACGGTGAAACACAGAAGTTGCATCGGGATTGAATATAGTAGGCACAATGCCGACTTTCGTTCAGGGGGAGCAATGCTTCAAACAGTCTGTATACGTGCCTTTCCTCAGAGGCCAGTAATAGATTGCGACGCACCACTGGGTGTGTACTGTAGCCCTTGGAGCTTAATATTGACGATGAAACACAGAAATTGCACGGGATTGAATATAGTAGGCACAATGCCGACTTTCGTTCACGGGTTGCAATGCTTCAAACAGTCTGTATACGTGCCTTTCCTGAGAGGTCAGTATTAGGTTGCGACGCACCACTGGGTGTTTACTGTAACCCATGGAGCTTCATATTGACGATGAACCACAGAAATTGTATCGGGATTGAATATAGTAGGCACAATGCCGACTTTCGTTCAGGGGGAGCAATGCTTCAAACAGTCTGTATACGTGCCTTTCCTGAGAGGCCAGTATTAGATTGCGTCGCACCACTGGGTGTTTACTGTAACCCTTGGATCTTCATATTGACTATGAAACACAGAAACTGCATCGGGATTGAATATAGTAGGCACAATGCCGACTTTCGTTCAGGGGGAGCAATGCTTCAAACAGTCTGTATACGTGCCTTTCATGAGAGGCCAGTATTAGATTGCGACGCACCACTGGGTGTTTACTGTAACCCTTGGAGCTTCAAATTGACGATGAAACACAGAAATTGCATCGGGATAGAATACAGTAGGCACAATGCCGACTTCCGTTCAGGGGGAGCAATGCTTCAAACATTCTGTATTCGTGCCTTTCCTGAGAGGCCAGTATTAGATTGCGACGCACCACTGGGTGTTTACTGTAACCCATGGTGCTTCATATTGACGATGAAAAACAGAAACTGCATCGGGATTGAATATAGTTGGCACAATGCCGACTTCCGTCAAGGTTGAGCAATGCTTCAAACAGTCTGTGTACGTGCCGTTACAGAGAGGCCAGTATCAGATTGCGACGCACCACTGGGTGTTTACTGTAACCCTTGGAGCTTCATATTGACGATGAAACACAGAAATTGCATCGGGATTGAATCTAGTAGGCACAATACCGACTTACGTCCAGGGGGAGCAATGCTTCATACAGTTGTATACGTGCCTTTCCTGAGATTCAAGTATTAGATTGCGACGCACCACTGGGTGTTTACTGTAACCCTTGGAGCTTCATATTGACGATGAAACACTGAAATTGCATCGTGATTGAATATAGTAGGCACATTCTCGAGTTACGTCAAGGGGGAGCAATGCATCAAACGGTCTGTATACGTGCCTTTCCTGAGAGGCCAGTATTAGATTGCGACGCACCACTGGGTGTTTACTGTCACCCTTAGAGATTCATATTGACGATGAAACACAGAAATTGCATCGGGATTGAATATAGTAGGCACAATGCCGACTTTCGTTCAGGGAGAGCAATGCTTCAAACAATCTGTATACGTGCCTTTCCTGAGAGGCCAGTATTAGATTGCGACGCACCACTGGGTGTTTACTGTAACCCTTGGAGCTTCATATTGACGATGAAACACAGAAATTGCATCGGGTTTGAATATAGTAGGCACAATGTCGACTTTCGTTCAGGGGGAGCAATGCTTCAAACAGTCAGTATATGTGCCTTTCCTGAGAGGCCAGTATTAGATTGCGACACACCACTGTGTGTTTACTGTACCCCATGGAGCTTCATATTGACGATGAAACACAGAAATTGCATCAGGATTGAATATAGTAGGCACAATCCCGACTTTCGTTCAGGGGGAGTAATGCTTCAAACAGTCTGTATACGTGCCTTTCCTGAGAGGCCACTATTAGACTGCGACACACCACTGGGTGTTTACTGTATGCCGTGGAGCTTCATATTGACGATGAAACACAGAAATTGCATTGAGATTGAATATAGTAGGCACAATGCCGACTTACGTACAGGGGGAGTAATGCTTCAATCAGTCTGTATATGTGCCTTTCCTGAGAGGCCAGTATTAGATTGCGACGCAGCACTGGGTGTTTACTGTAACCCGTGGAGCTTCATATTGACGATGAAACACAGAAATTGCATTGAGATTGAATATAATAGGCACAATGCCGACTTACGTCCAGGGGGAGTAATGATTCAAACAGTCTGTATATGTGCCGTTACTGAGAGGCGAGTATTAGATTGCCACACACCACTGGGTGTTTACTGTAACCCTTGGAGCTTCATATTGAGAATAAAAGACAGAAATTGCATCGGGATTGAATATAGTAGGCAAAATGCCGACTTCCGTTCAAGGGGAGTAATGCTTCAAACAGTTTGTATACGTGCCTTTCCTGAGAGGCCAGTATTAGATTGCGACGCACCACTGGGTGTGTACTGTAGCCCTTGGAGCTTAATATTGACGATGAAACACAGAAATTGCACGGGATTGAATATAGTAGGCACAATGCCGACTTTCGTTCAGGGGGAGCAATGCTTCAAACAGTCTGTATACGTGCCTTTCCTGAGAGGCCAGTATTAGATTGCGACGCACCACTGGGTGTTTACTGTAACCCTTGGAGCTTCATATTGACGGTGAAACACAGAAGTTGCATCGGGATTGAATATAGTAGGCACAATGCCGACTTTCGTTCAGGGGGAGCAATGCTTCAAACAGTCTGTATACGTGCCTTTCCTCAGAGGCCAGTAATAGATTGCGACGCACCACTGGGTGTGTACTGTAGCCCTTGGAGCTTAATATTGACGATGAAACACAGAAATTGCACGGGATTGAATATAGTAGGCACAATGCCGACTTTCGTTCACGGGTTGCAATGCTTCAAACAGTCTGTATACGTGCCTTTCCTGAGAGGTCAGTATTAGGTTGCGACGCACCACTGGGTGTTTACTGTAACCCATGGAGCTTCATATTGACGATGAACCACATAAATTGTATCGGGATTGAATATAGTAGGCACAATGCCGACTTTCGTTCAGGGGGAGCAATGCTTCAAACAGTCTGTATACGTGCCTTTCCTGAGAGGCCAGTATTAGATTGCGTCGCACCACTGGGTGTTTACTGTAACCCTTGGATCTTCATATTGACTATGAAACACAGAAACTGCATCGGGATTGAATATAGTAGGCACAATGCCGACTTTCGTTCAGGGGGAGCAATGCTTCAAACAGTCAGTATACGTGCCTTTCCTGAGAGGCCAGTATTAGATTGCGACGCACCACTGGGTGTTTACTGTAACCCTTGGAGCTTCAAATTGACGATGAAACACAGAAATTGCATCGGGATTGAATACAGTAGGCACAATGCCGACTTTCGTTCAGGGGGAGCAATGCTTCAAACATTCTGTATTCGTGCCTTTCCTGAGTCGCCAGTATTAGCTTGCTACGCACCACTGGGTGTTCACTGTAACCCTTGGAGCTTCATATTGACGATGAAACACAGAAATTGCATCGGGATTGGATATAGTAGGCACAATGCCGACTTCCGTTCAGGGGGAGCAATGCTTCAAACAGTCTGTATACGTGCCTTTCCTGAGAGGCCAGTATTAGATTGCGACGCACCACTGGGTATTTACTGTAACCCATGGAGCCTCATATTGACGATGAAACACAGAAATTGCATCGGGATTGCATATAGTAGGCACAATGCCGACTTTCGTTCAGGGGGAGCAATGCTTCAAACAGTCTGTATACGTGCCTTTCCTGAGAGGCCAGTATTAGATTGCGACGTACCACTGGGTGTTTACTGTATCCCTTGGAGATTCATATTGACTATGAAACACAGAAATTGCATCGGGATTGAATATAGTAGGCTCAATGCCGACTTTCGTTGAGGGGGAGCAATGCTTCAAACAGTCTTTATTTGTGCCATTCCTGAGAGGCCAGTATTAGATTGCGACGCACCACTGGGTGTTTACTGTAACGCTTGGAGGTTCATATTGACGATGAAACACAGAAATTGCATCGGGATTGAATATAGTAGGCACAATGCCGACTTTCGTTCAGGGGGAGCAATGCTTCAAACAGTCTGTATACGTGCCTTTCCTGAGAGGCAAGTATTAGATTGCGACGCACCACTGGGTGTTTACTGTAACCCATGGAGCTTCATACTGACGATGAAATACAGACATTGCATCGGGATTGAATATAGTAGGCACAATGCCGACTTTCGTTCAGGGTGAGTAATGCTTCAAACAGTCTGTATACGTGCCTTTCCCGAGAGGCCAGTATTAGATTGCGACGCACCACTGGGTGTTTACTGTAACCCATGGTGCTTCATATTGACGATGAAAAACAGAAACTGCATCGGGATTGAATATAGTAGGCACAATGCCGACTTCCGTCCAGGTTGAGCAATGCTTCAAACAGTCTGTGTACGTGCCGTTACAGAGAGGCCAGTATCAGATTGCGACGCACCACTGGGTGTTTACTGTAACCCTTGGAGCTTCATATTGACGATGAAACACAGAAATTGCATCGGGATTGAATATAGTAGGCACAATACCGACTTACGTCCAGGGGGAGCAGTGCTTCATACACTTGTATACGTGCCTTTCCTGAGATTCAAGTACTAGATTGCGACGCACCACTGGGTGTTTACTGTAACCCTTGGAGCTTCATATTGACGATGAAACACAGAAATTGCATCGTGATTGAATATAGTAGGCACATTCTCGAGTTACGTCCAGGGGGAGCAATGCTTCAAACGGTCTGTATACGTGCCTTTCCTGAGAGGCCAGTATTAGATTGCGACGCACCACTGGGTGTTTACTGTCACCCTTAGAGTTTCATATTGACGATGAAACACAGAAATTGCATCGGGATTGACTAAAGTAGGCACAATGCCGACTTTCGTTCAGGGGGAGCAATGCTTCAAACAATCTGTATACGTGCCTTTCCTGAGAGGCCAGTATTAGATTGCGACGCACCACTGGGTGTTTACTGTAACCCTTGGAGCTTCATATTGACGATGAAACACAGAAATTGCATCGGGTTTGAATATAGTAGGCACAATGCCGACTTTCGTTCAGGGGGAGTAATGCTTCAAACAGTCTGTATACGTGCCTTTCCTGAGAGGCCACTATTAGACTGCGACGCACCACTGGGTGTTTACTGTAACCCGTGGAGCTTCATATTGACGATGAAACACAGATATTGCATTGAGATTGAATATAGTAGGCACAATGCCGACTTACGTACAGGGGGAGTAATGCTTCAATCAGTCTGTATACGTGCCTTTCCTGAGAGGCCAGTATTAGATTGCGACGCAGCACTGGGTGTTTACTGTAACCCGTGGAGCTTCATATTGACGATGAAACAGAGAAATTGCATTGAGATTGAATATAATAGGCACAATGCCGACTTTCGTTCAGGGAGAGCAATGCTTCAAACAATCTGTATACGTGCCTTTCCTGAGAGGCCAGTATTAGATTGCGACGCACCACTGGGTGTTTACTGTAACCCTTGGAGCTTCATATTGACGATGAAACACAGAAATTGCATCGGGATTGAATCTAGTAGGCACAATACCGACTTACGTCCAGGGGGAGCAATGCTTCATACAGTTGTATACGTGCCTTTCCTGAGATTCAAGTATTAGATTGCGACGCACCACTGGGTGTTTACTGTAACCCTTGGAGCTTCATATTGACGATGAAACACTGAAATTGCATCGTGATTGAATATAGTAGGCACATTCTCGAGTTACGTCAAGGGGGAGCAATGCATCAAACGGTCTGTATACGTGCCTTTCCTGAGAGGCCAGTATTAGATTGCGACGCACCACTGGGTGTTTACTGTCACCCTTAGAGATTCATATTGACGATGAAACACAGAAATTGCATCGGGATTGAATATAGTAGGCACAATGCCGACTTTCGTTCAGGGAGAGCAATGCTTCAAACAATCTGTATACGTGCCTTTCCTGAGAGGCCAGTATTAGATTGCGACGCACCACTGGGTGTTTACTGTAACCCTTGGAGCTTCATATTGACGATGAAACACAGAAATTGCATCGGGTTTGAATATAGTAGGCACAATGTCGACTTTCGTTCAGGGGGAGCAATGCTTCAAACAGTCAGTATATGTGCCTTTCCTGAGAGGCCAGTATTAGATTGCGACACACCACTGTGTGTTTACTGTAACCCATGGAGCTTCATATTGACGATGAAACACAGAAATTGCATCAGGATTGAATATAGTAGGCACAATCCCGACTTTCGTTCAGGGGGAGTAATGCTTCAAACAGTCTGTATACGTGCCTTTCCTGAGAGGCCACTATTAGACTGCGACGCACCACTGGGTGTTTACTGTAACCCGTGGAGCTTCATATTGACGATGAAACACAGAAATTGCATTGAGATTGAATATAGTAGGCACAATGCCGACTTACGTACAGGGGGAGTAATGCTTCAATCAGTCTGTATATGTGCCTTTCCTGAGAGGCCAGTATTAGATTGCGACGCAGCACTGGGTGTTTACTGTAACCCGTGGAGCTTCATATTGACGATGAAACACAGAAATTGCATTGAGATTGAATATAATAGGCACAATGCCGACTTACGTCCAGGGGGAGTAATGATTCAAACAGTCTGTATATGTGCCGTTACTGAGAGGCGAGTATTAGATTGCGACACACCACTGGGTGTTTACTGTAACCCTTGGAGCTTCATATTGAGAATAAAAGACAGAAATTGCATCGGGATTGAATATAGTAGGCAAAATGCCGACTTTCGTTCAAGGGGAGTAATGCTTCAAACAGTTTGTATACGTGCCTTTCCTGAGAGGCCAGTATTAGATTGCGACGCACCACTGGGTGTGTACTGTAGCCCTTGGAGCTTAATATTGACGATGAAACACAGAAATTGCACGGGATTGAATATAGTAGGCACAATGCCGACTTTCGTTCACGGGTTGCAATGCTTCAAACAGTCTGTATACGTGCCTTTCCTGAGAGGCCACTATTAGACTGCGACGCACCACTGGGTGTTTACTGTAACCCGTGGAGCTTCATATTGACGATGAAACACAGAAATTGCATTGAGATTGAATATAGTAGGCACAATGCCGACTTACGTACAGGGGGAGTAATGCTTCAATCAGTCTGTATATGTGCCTTTCCTGAGAGGCCAGTATTAGATTGCGACGCAGCACTGGGTGTTTACTGTAACCCATCGAGCTTCATATTGACGATGAAACACAGAAATTGCATCGGGATTGAATATAGTAGGCACAATGCCGACTTTCGTTCAAGGGGAGTAATGCTTCAAACAGTTTGTATACGTGCCTTTCCTGAGAGGCCAGTATTAGATTGCGACGCACCACTGGGTGTTTACTGTAACCCATGGAGCTACATATTGAGGATGAAACACAGAAATTGCATCGGGATTGAATATAGTAGGCACAATGCCGACCTTCGTTCGGGGGGAGCAATGCTTCAAACAGTCTGTATACGTGCCTTTCCTGAGAGGCCAGTATTAGATTGCGACGCACCACTGGGTGTTTACTGTAACACATGGAGCTTCATATTGACGATGAAATACAGAAATTGCATCGGGATTGAATATAGTAGGCGCAATGCCGACTTTCGTTCAGGGGGAGCAATGCTTCAAACAGTCTGTATACGTGCCTTTCCTGAGAGGCCAGTATTAGATTGCGACGCACCACTGGGTGTTTACTGTAACCCTTGGAGCTTCATATTGACGGTGAAACACAGAAGTTGCATCGGGATTGAATATAGTAGGCACAATGCCGACTTTCGTTCAGGGGGAGCAATGCTTCAAACAGTCTGTATACGTGCCTTTCCTCAGAGGCCAGTAATAGATTGCGACGCACCACTGGGTGTGTACTGTAGCCCTTGGAGCTTAATATTGACGATGAAACACAGAAATTGCACGGGATTGAATATAGTAGGCACAATGCCGACTTTCGTTCACGGGTTGCAATGCTTCAAACAGTCTGTATACGTGCCTTTCCTGAGAGGTCAGTATTAGGTTGCGACGCACCACTGGGTGTTTACTGTAACCCATGGAGCTTCATATTGACGATGAACCACATAAATTGTATCGGGATTGAATATAGTAGGCACAATGCCGACTTTCGTTCAGGGGGAGCAATGCTTCAAACAGTCTGTATACGTGCCTTTCCTGAGAGGCCAGTATTAGATTGCGTCGCACCACTGGGTGTTTACTGTAACCCTTGGATCTTCATATTGACTATGAAACACAGAAACTGCATCGGGATTGAATATAGTAGGCACAATGCCGACTTTCGTTCAGGGGGAGCAATGCTTCAAACAGTCAGTATACGTGCCTTTCCTGAGAGGCCAGTATTAGATTGCGACGCACCACTGGGTGTTTACTGTAACCCTTGGAGCTTCAAATTGACGATGAAACACAGAAATTGCATCGGGATTGAATACAGTAGGCACAATGCCGACTTTCGTTCAGGGGGAGCAATGCTTCAAACATTCTGTATTCGTGCCTTTCCTGAGTCGCCAGTATTAGCTTGCTACGCACCACTGGGTGTTCACTGTAACCCTTGGAGCTTCATATTGACGATGAAACACAGAAATTGCATCGGGATTGGATATAGTAGGCACAATGCCGACTTCCGTTCAGGGGGAGCAATGCTTCAAACAGTCTGTATACGTGCCTTTCCTGAGAGGCCAGTATTAGATTGCGACGCACCACTGGGTATTTACTGTAACCCATGGAGCCTCATATTGACGATGAAACACAGAAATTGCATCGGGATTGCATATAGTAGGCACAATGCCGACTTTCGTTCAGGGGGAGCAATGCTTCAAACAGTCTGTATACGTGCCTTTCCTGAGAGGCCAGTATTAGATTGCGACGTACCACTGGGTGTTTACTGTATCCCTTGGAGATTCATATTGACTATGAAACACAGAAATTGCATCGGGATTGAATATAGTAGGCTCAATGCCGACTTTCGTTGAGGGGGAGCAATGCTTCAAACAGTCTTTATTTGTGCCATTCCTGAGAGGCCAGTATTAGATTGCGACGCACCACTGGGTGTTTACTGTAACGCTTGGAGGTTCATATTGACGATGAAACACAGAAATTGCATCGGGATTGAATATAGTAGGCACAATGCCGACTTTCGTTCAGGGGGAGCAATGCTTCAAACAGTCTGTATACGTGCCTTTCCTGAGAGGCAAGTATTAGATTGCGACGCACCACTGGGTGTTTACTGTAACCCATGGAGCTTCATACTGACGATGAAATACAGACATTGCATCGGGATTGAATATAGTAGGCACAATGCCGACTTTCGTTCAGGGTGAGTAATGCTTCAAACAGTCTGTATACGTGCCTTTCCCGAGAGGCCAGTATTAGATTGCGACGCACCACTGGGTGTTTACTGTAACCCATGGTGCTTCATATTGACGATGAAAAACAGAAACTGCATCGGGATTGAATATAGTAGGCACAATGCCGACTTCCGTCCAGGTTGAGCAATGCTTCAAACAGTCTGTGTACGTGCCGTTACAGAGAGGCCAGTATCAGATTGCGACGCACCACTGGGTGTTTACTGTAACCCTTGGAGCTTCATATTGACGATGAAACACAGAAATTGCATCGGGATTGAATATAGTAGGCACAATACCGACTTACGTCCAGGGGGAGCAGTGCTTCATACACTTGTATACGTGCCTTTCCTGAGATTCAAGTATTAGATTGCGACGCACCACTGGGTGTTTACTGTAACCCTTGGAGCTTCATATTGACGATGAAACACAGAAATTGCATCGTGATTGAATATAGTAGGCACATTCTCGAGTTACGTCCAGGGGGAGCAATGCTTCAAACGGTCTGTATACGTGCCTTTCCTGAGAGGCCAGTATTAGATTGCGACGCACCACTGGGTGTTTACTGTCACCCTTAGAGTTTCATATTGACGATGAAACACAGAAATTGCATCGGGATTGACTAAAGTAGGCACAATGCCGACTTTCGTTCAGGGGGAGCAATGCTTCAAACAATCTGTATACGTGCCTTTCCTGAGAGGCCAGTATTAGATTGCGACGCACCACTGGGTGTTTACTGTAACCCTTGGAGCTTCATATTGACGATGAAACACAGAAATTGCATCGGGTTTGAATATAGTAGGCACAATGCCGACTTTCGTTCAGGGGGAGTAATGCTTCAAACAGTCTGTATACGTGCCTTTCCTGAGAGGCCACTATTAGACTGCGACGCACCACTGGGTGTTTACTGTAACCCGTGGAGCTTCATATTGACGATGAAACACAGAAATTGCATTGAGATTGAATATAGTAGGCACAATGCCGACTTACGTACAGGGGGAGTAATGCTTCAATCAGTCTGTATACGTGCCTTTCCTGAGAGGCCAGTATTAGATTGCGACGCAGCACTGGGTGTTTACTGTAACCCGTGGAGCTTCATATTGACGATGAAACACAGAAATTGCATTGAGATTGAATATAATAGGCACAATGCCGACTTACGTCCAGGGGGAGTAATGATTCAAACAGTCTGTATATGTGCCGTTACTGAGAGGCGAGTAATAGATTGCGACACACCACTGGGTGTTTACTGTAACCCTTGGAGCTTCATATTGAGAATAAATGACAGAAATTGCATCGGGATTGAATATAGTAGGCACAATGCCGACTTCCGTCCAGGTTGAGCAATGCTTCAAACAGTCTGTGTACGTGCCGTTACAGAGAGGCCAGTATCAGATTGCGACGCACCACTGGGTGTTTACTGTAACCCTTGGAGCTTCATATTGACGATGAAACACAGAAATTGCATCGGGATTGAATATAGTAGGCACAATACCGACTTACGTCCAGGGGGAGCAGTGCTTCATACAGTTGTATACGTGCCTTTCCTGAGATTCAAGTATTAGATTGCGACGCACCACTGGGTGTTTACTGTAACCCTTGGAGCTTCATATTGACGATGAAACACAGAAATTGCATCGTGATTGAATATAGTAGGCACAATCTCGAGTTACGTCCAGGGGAAGCAATGCTTCAAACGGTCTGTATACGTGCCTTTCCTGAGAGGCCAGTATTAGATTGCAACGCACCACTGGGTGTTTACTGTCACCCTTAGAGTTTCATATTGACGATGAAACACAGAAATTGCATCGGGATTGAATATAGTAGGCACAATGTTGACTTTCGTTCAGGGGGAGCAATGCTTCAAACAGTCAGTATATGTGCGTTTCCTGAGAGGCCAGTATTAGATTGCGACACACCACTGGGTGTTTACTGTAACACATGGAGCTTCATATTGACGATGAAACACAGAAATTGCATCAGGATTGAATATAGTAGGCACAATGCCGACTTTCGTTCAGGGGGAGTAATGCTTCAAACAGTCTGTATACGTGCCTTTCCTGAGAGGCCACTATTAGACTGCGACGCACCACTGGGTGTTTACTGTAACCCGTGGAGCTTCATATTGACGATGAAACACAGAAATTGCATTGAGATTGAATATAGTAGGCACAATGCCGACTTACGTACAGGGGGAGTAATGCTTCTATCAGCCTGTATACGTGCCTGTCCTGAGAGGCCAGTATTAGATTGCGACGCAGCACTGGGTGTTTACTGTAACCCGTGGAGCTTCATATTGACGATGAAACACAGAAATTGGATCGGCATTGAATACATTGGGCACAATGCCGACTTTCGTTCAGGGGGAGCAATGCTTCAAACAGTCTGTATACGTGCCTTTCCTGAGAGGCCAGTATTAGATTGCGACGCACCACTGGGTATTTACTGTAACCCATGGAGCTTCATATTGACGATGAAACACAGAAATTGCATCGGGATTGAATACAGTAGGCACAATGCCGACTTTCGTTCAGGGGGAGCAATGCTTCAAACATTCTGTATTCGTGCCTTTCCTGAGTCGCCAGTATTAGCTTGCTACGCACCACTGGGTGTTCACTGTAACCCTTGGAGCTTCATATTGACGATGAAACACAGAAATTGCATCGGGATTGGATATAGTAGGCACAATGCCGACTTCCGTTCAGGGGGAGCAATGCTTCAAACAGTCTGTATACGTGCCTTTCCTGAGAGGCCAGTATTAGATTGCGACGCACCACTGGGTATTTACTGTAACCCATGGAGCTTCATATTGGCGATGAAACACAGAAATTGCATCGGGATTGCATATAGTAGGCACAATGCCGACTTTCGTTCAGGGGGAGCAATGCTTCAAACAGTCTGTATACGTGCCTTTCCTGAGAGGCCAGTATTAGATTGCGACGTACCACTGGGTGTTTACTGTAACCCTTGGAGATTCATATTGACTATGAAACACAGAAATTGCATCGGGATTGAATATAGTAGGCTCAATGCCGACTTTCGTTGAGGGGGAGCAATGCTTCAAACAGTCTTTATTTGTGCCATTCCTGAGAGGCCAGTATTAGATTGCGACGCACCACTGGGTGTTTACTGTAACCCTTGGAGGTTCATATTGACGATGAAACACAGAAATTGCATCGGGATTGAATATAGTAGGCACAATGCCGACTTTCGTTCAGGGGGAGCAATGCTTCAAACAGTCTGTATACGTGCCTTTCCTGAGAGGCAAGTATTAGATTGCGACGCACCACTGGGTGTTTACTGTAACCCATGGAGCTTCATACTGACGATGAAATACAGACATTGCATCGGGATTGAATATAGTAGGCACAATGCCGACTTTCGTTCAGGGTGAGTAATGCTTCAAACAGTCTGTATACGTGCCTTTCCCGAGAGGCCAGTATTAGATTGCGACGCACCACTGGCTGTTTACTGTAACCCATGGTGCTTCATATTGACGATGAAAAACAGAAACTGCATCGGGATTGAATATAGTAGGCACAATGCCGACTTCCGTCCAGGTTGAGCAATGCGTCAAACAGTCTGTGTACGTGCCGTTACAGAGAGGCCAGTATCAGATTGCGACGCACCACTGGGTGTTTACTGTAACCCCTGGAGCTTCATATTGACGATGAAACACAGAAATTGCATCGTGATTGAATATAGTAGGCACATTCTCGAGTTACGTCCAGGGGGAGCAATGCTTCAAACGGTCTGTATACGTGTCTTTCCTGAGAGGCCAGTATTAGATTGCGACGCACCACTGGGTGTTTACTGTCACCCTTAGAGTTTCATATTGACGATGAAACACAGAAATTGCATCGGGATTGACTATAGTAGGCACAATGCCGACTTTCGTTCAGGGGGAGCAATGCTTCAAACAATCTGTATACGTGCCTTTCCTGAGAGGCCAGTATTAGATTGCGACGCACCACTGGGTGTTTACTGTAACCCTTGGAGCTTCATATTGACGATGAAACACAGAAATTGCATCGGGTTTGAATATAGTAGGCACAATGCCGACTTTCGTTCAGGGGGAGTAATGCTTCAAACAGTCTGTATACGTGCCTTTCCTGAGAGGCCACTATTAGACTGCGACGCACCACTGGGTGTTTACTGTAACCCGTGGAGCATCATATTGACGATGAAACACAGAAATTGCATTGAGATTGAATATAGTAGGCACAATGCCGACTTACGGACAGGGGGAGTAATGCTTCAATCAGTCTGTATACGTGGCTTTCCTGAGAGGCCAGTATTAGATTGCGACGCAGCACTGGGTGTTTACTGTAACCCGTGGAGCTTCATATTGACGATGAAACACAGATATTGCATTGAGATTGAATATAATAGGCACAATGCCGACTTACGTCCAGGGGGAGTAATGATTCAAATAGTCTGTATATGTGCCGTTACTGAGAGGCGAGTATTAGATTGCGACACACCACTGGGTGTTTACTGTAACCCTTGGAGCTTCATATTGAGAATAAAAGACAGAAATTGCATCGGGATTGAATATAGTAGGCACAATGCCGACTTCCGTCCAGGTTGAGCAATGCTTCAAACAGTCTGTGTACGTGCCGTTACAGAGAGGCCAGTATCAGATTGCGACGCACCACTGGGTGTTTACTGTAACCCTTGGAGCTTCATATTGTCGATGAAACACAGAAATTGCATCGGGATTGAATATAGTAGGCACAATACCGACTTACGTCCAGGGGGAGCAGTGCTTCATACAGTTGTATACGTGCCTTTCCTGAGATTCAAGTATTAGATTGCGACGCACCACTGGGTGTTTACTGTAACCCTTGGAGCTTCATATTGACGATGAAACACAGAAATTGCATCGTGATTGAATATAGTAGGCACATTCTCGAGTTACGTCCAGGGGGAGCAATGCTTCAAACGGTCTGTATACGTGCCTTTCCTGAGAGGCCAGTATTAGATTGCAACGCACCACTGGGTGTTTACTGTCACCCTTAGAGTTTCATATTGACGATGAAACACAGAAATTGCATCGGGATTGAATATAGTAGGCACAATGTCGACTTTCGTTCAGGGGGAGCAATGCTTCAAACAGTCAGTATATGTGCCTTTCCTGAGAGGCCAGTATTAGATTGCGACACACCACTGGGTGTTTACTGTAACACATGGAGCTTCATATTGACGATGAAACACAGAAATTGCATCAGGATTGAATATAGTAGGCACAATGCCGACTTTCGTTCAGGGGGAGTAATGCTTCAAACAGTCTGTATACGTGCCTTTCCTGAGAGGCCACTATTAGACTGCGACGCACCACTGGGTGTTTACTGTAACCCGTGGAGCTTCATATTGACGATGAAACACAGAAATTGCATTGAGATTGAATATAGTAGGCACAATGCCGACTTACGTACAGGGGGAGTAATGCTTCTATCAGTCTGTATACGTGCCTGTCCTGAGAGGCCAGTATTAGATTGCGACGCAGCACTGGGTGTTTACTGTAACCCGTGGAGCTTCATATTGACGATGAAACACAGAAATTGCATTGAGATTGAATATAATAGGCACAATGCCAACTTACGTCCAGGGGGAGTAATGATTCAAACAGTCTGTATATGTGCCGTTACTGAGAGGCGAATATTAGATTGCGACACACCACTGGGTGTTTACTGTAACCCTTGGAGCTTCATATTGACAATGAAACACAGAAATTGCTTCGGGATTGAATATAGTAGGCACAATGCCGACTTTCGTTCAGGGGGAGCAATGCTTCAAACAGTCTGTATACGTGCCTTTCCTGAGAGGCCAGTATTAGATTGCGACGTACCACTGGGTGTTTACTGTAACCCTTGGAGCTTCATATTGACGATGAAACACAGAAATTGCATCGGGATTGAATATAGTAGGCACAATGCCGAATTTCGTTCAGGGGGAGCTATGCTTCAAACAGTCTGTATACGTGCCTTTCCTGAGAGGCCAGTATTAGAGTGCGACGCACCACTGGGTGTTTACTGTAACCCTTGGAGGTTCATATTGACGATGAAACACAGAAATTGCATCGGGATTGAATATAGTAGGCACAATGCCGACTTTCGTTCAGGGGGAGCAATGCTTCCAACAGTCTGTATACGTGCCTTTCCTGAGAGGCCAGTATTAGATTGCGACGCACAACTGGGTGTTTACTGTAACCCTTGGAGCTTCATATTGACGATGAAACACAGAAATTGCATCGGGATTGAATATAGTAGGCACAATGCCAACTTTCGTTCAGTGGGGAGCAATGTTCAAACAGTCTGTATACGTGCCGTTCCTGAGAGGCCAGTATTAGATTGCGACGCACCACTGGGTGTTTACTGTAACCCATGGAGCTTCATATTGACGATGAAACACAGAAATTGCATCGGGATTGAATATAGTAGGCACAATGCCGACTTCCGTCGAGGGGGAGCAATGCTTCAAACAGTCTGTATACGTGCCGTTACAGAGAGGACAGTATTAGATTGCGACGCACCACTGGGTGTTTACTGTAACCCATGGAGCTTCATATTGACGATGAAACACAGAAATTGCATCGGGATTGAATATAGTAGGCACAATGCTGACTTACGTCCAGGGGGAGCAATGCTTCATACAGTTGTATACGTGCCTTTCCTGAGATTCCAGTATTAGATTGCGACGCACGACTGGGTGTTTACTGTAACCCATGGAGCTTCATATTGAAGATGAAACACAGAAATTTCATCGGGATTGAATATAGTAGGCACAATGCCGTCTGTCGTTCAGGGGGGAGCAATGCTTCAAACAGTCTGTATACGTGCCTTTCCTGAGAGGCCAGTATTAGATTGTGACGCACCACTGGGTGTTTACTGTAACCCTTGGAGCTTCATATTGACGATGAAACACAGAAATTGCATCGGGATTGAATATAGTAGGCACAATGTCGACTTTCGTTCAGGGGGAGCAATGCTTCAAACAGTCAGATTATGTGCCTTTCCTGAGAGGCCAGAATTAGATTGCGACGCACCACTGGGTGTTTACTGTATCCCTTGGAGCTTCACATTGACGATGAAACACAGAAATTCCATCGGGATTGAATATAGAAGGCACAATGCCGACTTACGTTCAGGGGGAGCAATGCTTCAAACAGTCTGTATACGTGCCGTTCCTGTGAGGCCAGTATTAGATTGCGACGCACCACTGGGTGTTTACTGTAACCCTTGGAGCTTCATATTGAGAATAAAAGACAGAAATCGCATCGGGATTGAATATAGTAGGTACAATGCCGACTTACGTTCAGGGGGAGTAATGCTTCAAACAGTCTGTATACGTGCCTTTCCTGAGAGGCCAGTATTAGATTGCGACGCACCACTGGGTGTTTACTGTAACCCTTGGAGCTTCATATTGACGATGAAACACAGAAATTGCATCGGGATTGAATATAGTAGACACAATGCTGACTTACGTCCAGGGTGAGCAATGCTTCATACAGTTGTATACGTGCCTTTCCAGAGATTCCAGTATTAGATTGCGACGCACGACTGGGTGTTTACGGTAACCCATGGAGCTTCATATTGACGATGAAACACAGAAATTGCATCGGGATTGAATATAGTAGGCACAATGCCGACTTTCGTTCAGGGGGAGTAATGCTTCAAACAGTCTGTATACGTGCCTTTCCTGAGAGGCCAATGTTAGATTGCGACGCACCAGTGGGTGTTTACTAGAACACTTGGAGCTTCATATTGACTATGAAACACAGAAATTGCATCGGGATTGAATATAGTAGAAACAATGCCGACTATCGTTCAGGGGGAGCAATGCTTCAAACAGTTTGTATACGTGCCTTTCCTGAGAGGCCAGTATTAGACTGCGGCGCACCACTGGGTGTTTACTGTAACCCATGGAGCTTCATATTGACGATGAAACACAGAACTTGCATCGGGATTGAATACAGTGGGTACAATGCCGACTTTCGTTCAGAGGGAGCAATGCTTCAAACAGTCTGTATACGTGCCTTTCCTGAGAGGCTTGTATTAGATTGCGACGCACCACGGGGGTTTACTGCCACCCTTGGAGCTTCATATTGACGATGAAACACAGAAATTGCATCGGGATATAATATAGAAGGCACAATGCCGACTTACGTCCATTGAGAGCAATGCTTCAGACAGTCTGTATACGTGCCGTTACTAAGAGGCCAGTATTAGATTGCGACGCACCACTGGGTGTTTACTGTATCCCTTGGAGCTTCATATTGACGATGAAACACAGAAATTGCATCGGGATTGAATATAGAAGGCACAATGCCGACTTACGTCAAGGGGAACAATGCTTCAAACAGTCTGTATACGTGCCGTTACTGTGAGGCCAGTATTAGATTGCGACGCACCACTGGGTGTTTACTGTAACCCTTGGAGCTTCATATTGAGAATAAAAGACAGCAATTGCATCGGGATTGAAATAGTAGGCACAATGCCGACTTTTGTTCAGGATGAGCAATGTTTCGAACAGTCTGTATACGTGTCTTTCCTAAAAGGTCAGAATTAGATTGCGACGCACCACTGGGTGTTTACTGTAACCCTTGGAGCTTCATATTGACGATGAAACACAGGATTTGCATCGGGATTGAATATAGTAGGCACAATGCCGACTTACGTCCAGGGAGAGTAATGCTACAAACAGTCTGTATACGTGCTTTCTTGAGAGGCCAGTACTAGATTGCGACGCACCACTGGGTGTTTACTGTAACCCTTGGAGCTTCATATTGACGATGAAACACAGAAATTGCATCGGGATTGAATATAGTAGGCGCAATGCGAACTTACGTCTAGGGGGAGCAATGCTTCAAACAGTCTGTGTACGTGCCTTTCCTGAGAGGCCAGTATTAGATTGCGACGCACCACTGGGTGTTTACTGTAACCCTTGGAGCTTCATATTGACGATGAAACACAGAAATTGCATCGGGATTGAATATAGTAGGCACAATGCCGACTTACGTCCAGGGGAAGTAATGCTTCAATCAGTCTGTATACATGCCTTTCTTGAGCGGCCAGTATTAGATTGCGACGCACCACTGGGTGTTTACTGTAACCCTTGGAGCTTCATATTGACGATGAAACACAGAAATTGCATCGGGATTGAATATAGTAGGCACAATGCTGACTTACGTCCAGAGGGAGCAATGCTTCAAACAGTCAGTATACGTGTCGTTACAGAGAGGCCAGTATTAGATTGCGACGCACAACTGGGTATTTACTGTAACCCTTGGAGTTTCATATTGACGATGAAACACAGAAATTGCATCGGGATTGAATATAGTAGGAACAATGCCGACTTTTGTTCAGGGGGAGCAATGCTTCAAACAGTCTGTATACGTGCCTGTCCTGAGAGGCCAGTATTAGATTGCGACGCACCACTGGGTGTTTACTGTAACCCATGGAGCTTCATACTGACGATGAAACACAGACATTGCATCGGGAATGAATATAGTAGTCACAATGCCGACTTTCGTTCAGGGGGAGCACTGCTTCAAACAGTCTGTATACGTGCCTTTCCAGAGATTCCAGTATTGGAGTGTGACGCACCACTGGTTGTTTACTGTAACCCTTGTAGCTTCATATTGACGATGATACACAGAAATTGCATCTGGATTGAATATAGTAGGCACAATGCCGACTTTCGTTCAGGGGGAGCAATGCTTCAAACAGTCTGTATACGTGCCTTTCCTGAGAGGCCAGTATTAGATTGCGACGCACCACGGGGGTTTACTGCCCCCCTTGGAGCTTCATATTGACGATGAAACACAGAAATTGCATCGGGATTGAATATATCAGTCACAATGCCGACTTACGTCCAGGGAGAGCAATGCTCCAAACAGTCTGTTTACGTGCCGTTACTAAGAGGCCAGTATTAGATTGCGACGCACCACTGGGTGTTTACTGTAACCCTTGGAGCTTCATATTGACGATGAAACACAGAAATTGCATTGGGATTGAATATAGTAGGCACAATGCGGACTTACGTCCAGGGGGAGTAATGCTTCAATCAGTCTGTATACGTGCCTTTTCTGAGAGGCCAGTATTAGATTGCGACGCACCACTGGGTGTTTACTGTAACCCTTGCAGCCTCATATTGACGATGAAACACAGAAATTGCATCGGGATTGAATATAGTAGGCACAATGGCGACTTACGTCCAGGGGGAGCAATGCTTCAAACAGTCTGTATATGTGCCGTTACAGAGAGGCCAGTATTAGATTGCGACGCACCACTGGGTGTTACTGTAACCCTTGGAGCTTCATATTGTAGCGTTGCTCTTGGGGAACGAAAATAAAAAGAACTGTTACTTTTTTTTTTAATGTCGAAAAAGTGAATATTTTGGTGGGCCACTTGGCGACAGAATCAGGGATTGATTAGACTATTATAATAACATACGTTGAGCATTAAATACCTGAATAAGAGCAGCATATTGATATATATATATATATATATATATATATATATATATATATATATTTGAGATCGTTCGGAAGAAACATTATCATTGCTATACATTTTTATAGTCGCGATGTAGTCATACCCGGATGAACACTAAGGGACCAGAAGATTTATAGACTTTAAAAGAAATGCAACACTACACAATTAAAAAAAAAAAGGAGTTGGTTCAGAAATAATAGGAAAACGATAATGTTCCTTCTGCTTCATGCTGCATTCGGCCCATCAACGTGATCGTATTTCTGATGATGAAGTAACACAAAAATAATTAGCATACAGGTAAATAAGGAGTTGGAATCATCAAGGTTAATTTACGAAAATAAGCACACTTATCTTTAACACACGTTTTTTAATGCTACGTACCTTTTTATATTAAATTACAATAGATGACCATTGTGGTTAGATACTTTATACATAACAGTCAAAATGTCCTCTTGACTCTGTTTGTTCGATATCAGTTACAAGAAACTACATGTTTTCTGATTGGAAAAAATAACAATTAGCATATTCACTCAATACTTTCACTTAGAATATAAAATACAGTTGCGGAACGCAGCAAGTCCGCGTCCGCCTCTCATGGAATACATACAGTAAAAGATGAGGCGCCAAAAGCCTCATTTGTCTTGAAACAACAGAATTTTTTTTTACACCATTAATCGATACATGTACATAGAGATTTACTGGCACCGCGCAAGAACGGCAAAGATAATGAATAATAGATTCTGTCACTGCTATGCGATGGTTCATTTCTTTTACTTTACAATTGTTCGATAACTTTAGGCCATCAGGCGTTTACTATTGAGAGTATATTAATGTTTGTGAGGCGAAGATTACTAATATTACAATATTGACGATGAAACACAGAAATTGCATCGGGATTGAATATAGTAGGCACAATGCCGACTTACGTCCAGGGGGAGCAATGCTTCAAACAGTCTGTATACGTGCCGTTACTGAGAGGCAAGTATTAGATTGTGACGTACCACTGGGTGTTTACTGTAACCCTTGGAGCTTCATATTGACGATGAAACACGGAAATTGCATCGGGATTGAATATAAAAGGCACAATGCCGACTTACGTCCAGGGGGAGGAATGCTTCTAACAGTCTGTATATGTGCCGTTACTGAGAGGCCAGTATTAGATTGCGACGCACCACTGGGTGTTTACTGTAACACTTGGAGCTTCATATTGACGATGAAACATAGAAATTGCATCGGGATTGAATATAGTAGGCACAATGCCGACTTACGTCCAGGGGGAGTAATGCTTCAAACAGTCTGTATACGTGTCTCTCCTGAGAGGCCAGTATTAAACTGCGACGCACCACTGGGAGTTTACTGTAACCCTTAGAGCTTCATATTGACGATGAAACACCGAAATTGCATCGTGATTAAATATAGTAGGCACAATGGCGACTTACGTCCAGGGGGAGCAATGCTTCAAACAGTCTGTATACGTGCCGTTACTGAGATACCAGTATTATATTGCGACGCACCACTGGGTGTTTACTGTAACCCTTGGAGCTTCATATTGACGATGAAACACAGAAATTGCATCGGGATTGGATATAGTAGGCACAATGCCGACTTACGTCCAGGGGGAGCAATGCTTCATACAGTTGTATACGTGCCTTTCCTGAGATTCCAGTATTAGATTGGGACACACAACTGGGTGTTTACTGTAACCCATTGAGCTTCATATAGACAATGAAACACAGAAATTGCATCGGGATTGAATATAGTAGGCACAATGCCGACTTACGTCCAGGGGGAGTAATGCTTCAAACAGTCTGTATAAGTGCCGGTACTGAGAGGCCAATATTAGATTGCGACGCACCACTGGGTGTTTACTGTAACCCTTGGAGTTTCGTATTGACGATGAAACACAGAAATTGCATCGGGATTGAATATAGTAGGCACAATGCCGACTTACGTCCAGGGGAAGCAATGCTTCAAACGGTCTGTATATGTGCCGTTACATTGAGGCCAGTATTAGATTGCGACACACCACTGGGTGTTTACTGTAACCCTTGGAGCTTCATATTGAGAATGAAACACAGAAATTGCATCGGGATTGAATATAGTAGTCACAATGCCGACATACGTCCAGGGGGAGTAATGCTTCAAACAGTCTGTATACGTGCCTTTCCTGAGAGGCCAGTATTAGACTGCGACGCACCATTGGGTGTTTACTGAAACCCTTGGAGCTTCATATTGACGATGAAACACAGAAATTGCATCGGGATTGAATATAGTAGGCACAATGCCGACTTACGTCCAGGGGTAGCAATACTTCATACAGTTGTCTACGTGCCTTTCCTGAGATTCCAGTATTGGATTGCGAAGCACCACTGGGTGTTTACTGTAACCCATGGAGCTTCATATTGACGATGAAACACAGAAATTGCATCGGGATTGCATTTAGTAGGCACAATGCCGATTTACGTCCAGGGGGAACAATGCTTCAGACAGTTTGTATTCTGCCTTTCCTGAGAGGCCAGTATTAGACTGCGACGCACCACTGGGTTTGACTGTAACCCTTGGAGCTTCATATTGACGATGAAACACAGATATTGCATCGGGATTGAATATAGTAGGCACAATGCCGACTTATGTCCAGGGGGAGCAATCCTTCAAACAATCTGTATACGTGCCTTTCCTGAGAGGCCAGTATTAGATTGCGACGCACCACTGGGTGTTTACTGTAACACTTGGACCTTCATATTGACGATGAAACACAGAAATTGCATCGGGATTGAATATAGTAGGCACAATGCCGACTTACGTCCAGGGGGAGCAATGCTTCATACAGTTGTCTACGTGCCTTTCCTGAGATTCCAGTATTGGATTGCGAAGCACCACTGGGTGTTTACTGTAACCCTTGGAGCTTCATATTGACAATGAAACACAGAAATGGCATCGGGATTGAATATAGTAGGCACAATTCCGACTTACGTCCAGGGGGAGTAATGCTTCAAACAGTCTGTATATGTGCCGTTACTGAGAGGCCAGTATTAGATTGCGACGCACCACTGGGTGTTTACTGTAACCCTTGGAGCTTCATATTGACGATGAAACACAGAAATTGCATCGGGATTGAATATAGTAGGCACAATGCCGACTTACGCCCAGTAGGAGTAATGCTTCAAACAGTCTGTATATGTTCCGTTACTGAGATTCCAGTATTAGATTCCGACGCACCACTGGGTGTTTACTGTAACTCTTGGAGCTTCATATTGACGATGAAACACAGAAATTGCATCGGGATTGCATATAGTAGGCACAATGCCGACTTACGTCCAGGGGGAGTAATGATTCAAACAGTCTGTATATGTGCCGTTACTGAGAGGCGAGTATTAGATTGCGACACACCACTGGGTGTTTACTGTAACCCTTGGAGCTTCATATTGACGATGAAACACAGAAATTGCATCGGGATTGAATATAGTAGGCACAATGCCGACTTACGTCCAGGGGGAGCAATGCTTCATACAGTTGTATACGTGCCTTTCCTGAGATTCCAGTATTAGATTGCGACGCACCACTGGGTGTTTACTGTAACCCATGGAGATTCATATAGACGATGAAACACAGAAATTGCATCGGGATTGAATATAGTAGGCACAATGCCGACTTACGTCCAGGGGGAGTAATGCTTCAAACAGTCTGTATACGTGCCGGTACTGAGAGGCCAATATTGGATAGCGACGCACAACTGGGTGTTTACTGTAACCCTTGGAGATTCATATTGACGATGAAACACAGAAATTGCATCGGGATTGAATATAGTAGGAACAATGCCGACTTACGTACAGGGAGAGTAATGCTACAAACAGTCTGTATACGTGCCTTTCCTGAGAGGCCAGTATTAGATTGCGACGCACCACTGGGTGTTTACTGTAACCCTTGGAGCTTCATGTTGACGATGAAACACAGAAATTGCATCGGGATATAATATAGTAGGCACAATGCCGACTTACGCCCAGTGGGAGTAATGCTTCAAACAGTCTGTATATGTGCCGTTACTGAGATTCCAGTATTAGATTGCGACGCACCACTGGGTGTTTACTGTAACACTTGGACCTTCATATTGACGATGAAACACAGAAATTGCATCGGGATTGAATATAGTAGGCACAATGCCGACTTACGTCCAGGGGGAGCAATGCTTCATACAGTTGTCTACGTGCCATTCTTGAGATTCCAGTATTGGATTGCAAAGCACCACTGGGTGTTTACTGTAACCCTTGGAGCTTCATATTGACGATGAAACACAGAAATTGCATCGGGATTGAATATAGTAGGCTCAATGCCGACTTACGTCCAGGGGGAGCAATGCTTCAAACAGTCTGTATACGTGCCGTTACTGAGAGGCCGGTATTAGATTGTGACGCACCACTTGGTGTTCACTGGAACCCTTGGAGCTTCATATTGACGATGAAACACAGAAATTGCATCGGGATTGAATATAGTAGGCACAATTCCGACTTACGTCCAGGGGGAGCAATGCTTCATACAGTTGTATACGTGCCTTTCCTGAGATTCCAGTATTAGATTGCGACGCACCACTGGGTGTTTACTGTAACCCATGGAGATTCATATAGACGATGAAACACAGAAATTGCATCGGGATTGAATATAGTAGGCACAATGCCGACTTACGTCCAGGGGGAGTAATGCTTCAAACAGTCTGTATACGTGCCGGTACTGAGAGGCCAATATTGGATAGTGACGCACAACTGGGTGTTTACTGTAACCCTTGGAACTTCATATTGACGATGAATCACAGAAATTGCATCGGGATTGAATATAGTAGGCACAATGCCGACTTACGTACAGGGAGAGTAATGCTACAAACAGTCTGTATACGTGCCTTTCCTGAGAGGCCAGTATTAGATTGCGACGCACCACTGGGTGTTTACTGTAACCCTTGGAGCTTCATATTGACGATGAAACACAGAAATTGCATCGGGATTGAATATAGTAAGCACAATGCCGACTTACGCCCAGTGGGAGTAATGCTTCAAACAGTCTGTATATGTGCCGTTACTGAGATTCCAGTATTAGATTGCGACGCACCACTGGGTGTTTACTGTAACCCTTGGAGCTTCGTATTGACGATGAAACACAGAAATTGCATCGGGATTGAATATAGTAGGCACAATGCCGACTTACGTCCAGGGGAAGCAATGCTTCAAATGGTCTGTATACGTGCCGTTACATTGAGGCCAGTATTAGATTGCGACACACCACTGGGTGTTTACTGTAACCCTTGGAGCTTCATATTGAGAATGAAACACAGAAACTGCATCGGGATTGAATATAGTAGTCACAATGCCGACATACGTCCAGGGGGAGTAATGCTTCAAACAGTCTGTATACGTGCCTTTCCTGAGAGGCCAGTATTAGATTGCGACGCACCACTGGGTGTTTACTGTAACCCTTGGAGCTTCATATTGACGATGAAACACAGAAATTGCATCGGAATGAATATAGTAGGCACAATGCCGACTTACGTCCAGGTGGAGCAATGCTTCATACAGTTGTCTACGTGCCTTTCCTGAGATTCCAGTATTGGATTGCGTAGCACCACTGGGTGTTTACTGTAACCCATGGAGCTTCATATTGACGATGAAACACAGAAATTGCATCGGGATTGCATATAGTAGGCACAATGCCGATTTACGTCCAGGGGGAACAATGCTTCAAACAGTCTGTATACGTGCCGTTACTGAGAGGCCAGTATTAGATTGTGACGCACCACTGGGTGTTTACTGTAACCCTTGGAGCTTCATATTGACGATGAAACACAGAAATTGCATCGGGATTGAATATAGTAGGCACAATGCCGACTTACGTCCAGGGGGAGCAATGCTTCATACAGTTGTCTACGTGCCTTTCCTGAGATTCCAGTATTGGAATGCGAAGCACCACTGGGTGTTTACTGTAACCCTTGGAGCTTCATATTGACAATGAAACACAGAAATGGCATCGGGATTGCATATAGTAGGCACAATGCCGACTTACGTCCAGGGGGAGTAATGATTCAAACAGTCTGTATATGTGCCGTTACTGAGAGGCGAGTATTAGATTGCGACACACCACTGGGTGTTTACTGTAACCCTTGGAGCTTCATATTGACGATGAAACACAGAAATTGCATCGGGATTGAATATAGTAGGCACAATGCCGACTTACGTCCAGGGGGAGCAATGCTTCATACAGTTGTATACGTGCCTTTCCTGAGATTCCAGTATTAGATTGCGACGCACCACTGGGTGTTTACTGTAACCCATGGAGATTCATATAGACGATGAAACACAGAAGTTGCATCGGGATTGAATATAGTAGGCACAATGCCGACTTACGTCCAGGGGGAGTAATGCTTCAAACAGTCTGTATACGTGCCGGTACTGAGAGGCCAATATTGGATAGCGACGCACAACTGGGTGTTTACTGCAACCCTTGGAGATTCATATTGACGATGAAACACAGAAATTGCATCGGGATTGAATATAGTAGACACAATGCCGACTTACGTACAGGGAGAGTAATGCTACAAACAGTCTGTATACGTGCCTTTCCTGAGAGGCCAGTATTAGATTGCGACGCACCACTGGGTGTTTACTGTAACCCTTGGAGCTTCATGTTGACGATGAAACACAGAAATTGCATCGGGATATAATATAGTAGGCACAATGCCGACTTACGCCCAGTGGGAGTAATGCTTCAAACAGTCTGTATATGTGCCGTTACTGAGATTCCAGTATTAGATTGCGACGCACCACTGGGTGTTTACTGTAACACTTGGACCTTCATATTGACGATGAAACACAGAAATTGCATCGGGATTGAATATAGTAGGCACAATGCCGACTTACGTCCAGGGGGAGCAATGCTTCATACAGTTGTCTACGTGCCATTCCTGAGATTCCAGTATTGGATTGCGAAGCACCACTGGGTGTTTACTGTAACCCTTGGAGCTTCATATTGACAATGAAACACAGAAATGGCATCGGGATTGAATATAGTAGGTACAATGCCGACTTACGTCCACGGGGAGTAATGCTTCAAACAGTCGGTATATGTGCCGTTACTGAGAGGCCAGTATTAGATTGCGACGCACCACTGGGTGTTTACTGTAACCCTTGGAGCTTCATATTGACGATGAAACACAGTAATTGCATCGGGATTGAATATAGTAGGCACAATGACAACTTACGTCTAGGGGGAGCAATGCTTCAAACAGTCTGTATACGTGCCGTTACTGAGAGGCCAGTATTGGATTGTGACGCACCACTGGGTGTTTACTGTAAGCCTTGGAGCTTCATATTGACGATGAAACACAGAAATTGCATTGGGATTGAATATAGTGGGCACAATGCCGACTTACGTCCAGGGGGAGAAATGCTTCAAACAGTCTGTATATGTGCCGTTACTGAGAGGCCAGTATTAGATTGCGACGCACCACTGGGTGTTTACTTTAACCCTTGGAGCTTCATATTGACGATGAAACACAGAAATTGCATCGGGATTGAATATAGTAGGCTCAATGCCGACTTACGTCCAGGGGGAGCAATGCTTCAAACAGTCTGTATACGTGCCGTTACTGAGAGGCCAGTATTAGATTGTGACGCACCACTTGGTGTTCACTGGAACCCTTGGAGCTTCATATTGACGATGAAACACAGAAATTGCATCGGGATTGAATATAGTAGGCACAATTCCGACTTACGTCCAGGGGGAGCAATGCTTCATACAGTTGTATACGTGCCTTTCCTGAGATTCCAGTATTAGATTGCGACGCACCACTGGGTGTTTACTGTAACCCATGGAGATTCATATAGACGATGAAACACAGAAATTGCATCGGGATTGAATATAGTAGGCACAATGCCGACTTACGTCCAGGGGGAGTAATGCTTCAAACAGTCTGTATACGTGCCGGTACTGAGAGGCCAATATTGGATTGTGACGCACAACTGGGTGTTTACTGTAACCCTTGGAACTTCATATTGACGATGAATCACAGAAAATGCATCGGGATTGAATATAGTAGGCACAATGCCGACTTACGTACAGGGAGAGTAATGCTACAAACAGTCTGTATACGTGCCTTTCCTGAGAGGCCAGTATTAGATTGCGACGCACCACTGGGTGTTTACTGTAACCCTTGGAGCTTCATATTGACGATGAAACACAGAAATTGCATCGGGATTGAATATAGTAGGCACAATGCCGACTTACGCCCAGTGGGAGTAATGCTTCAAACAGTCTGTATATGTGCCGTTACTGAGATTCCAGTATTAGATTGCGACGCACCACTGGGTGTTTACTGTAACCCTTGGAGCTTCGTATTGACGATGAAACACAGAAATTGCATCGGGATTGAATATAGTAGGCACAATGCCGACTTACGTCCAGGGGAAGCAATGCTTCAAATGGTCTGTATACGTGCCGTTACATTGAGGCCAGTATTAGATTGCGACACACCACTGGGTGTTTACTGTAACCCTTGGAGCTTCATATTGAGAATGAAACACAGAAACTGCATCGGGATTGAATATAGTAGTCACAATGCCGACATACGTCCAGGGGGAGTAATGCTTCAAACAGTCTGTATACGTGCCTTTCCTGAGAGGCCAGTATTAGATTGCGACGCACCACTGGGTGTTTACTGTAACCCTTGGAGCTTCATATTGACGATGAAACACAGAAATTGCATCGGGATGAATATAGTAGGCACAATGCCGACTTACGTCCAGGTGGAGCAATGCTTCATACAGTTGTCTACGTGCCTTTCCTGAGATTCCAGTATTGGATTGCGTAGCACCACTGGGTGTTTACTGTAACCCATGGAGCTTCATATTGACGATGAAACACAGAAATTGCATCGGGATTGCATATAGTAGGCACAATGCCGATTTACGTCCAGGGGGAACAATGCTTCAAACAGTCTGTATACGTGCCGTTACTGAGAGGCCAGTATTAGATTGTGACGCACCACTGGGTGTTTACTGTAACCCTTGGAGCTTCATATTGACGATGAAACACAGAAATTGCATCGGGATTGAATATAGTAGGCACAATGCCGACTTACGTCCAGGGGGAGCAATGCTTCATACACTTGTCTACGTGCCTTTCCTGAGATTCCAGTATTGGATTGCGAAGCACCACTGGGTGTTTACTGTAACCCTTGGAGCTTCATATTGACAATGAAACACAGAAATGGCATCGGGATTGAATATAGTAGGTACAATGCCGACTTACGTCCACGGGGAGTAATGCTTCAAACAGTCTGTACATGTGCCGTTCCTGAGAGGCCAGTATTAGATTGCGACGCACCACTGGGTGTTTACTGTAACCCTTGGAGCTTCATATTGACGATGAAACACAGAAATTGCATTGGGATTGAATATAGTAGGCACAATGCCGACTTACGTCCAGGGGGACAAATGCTTCAAACAGTCTGTATATGTGCCGTTACTGAGAGGCCAGTATTAGATTGCGACGCACCACTGGGTGTTTACTGTAACTCTTGGAGCTTCATATTGACGATGAAACACAGAAATTGCATCGGGATTGCATATAGTAGGCACAATGCCGACTTACGTCCAGGGGGAGTAATGATTCAAACAGTCTGTATATGTGCCGTTACTGAGAGGCGAGTATTAGATTGCGACACACCACTGGGTGTTTACTGTAACCCTTAGAGCTTCATATTGACGATGAAACACAGAAATTGCATCGGGATTGAATATAGTAGGCACAATGCCGACTTACGTCCAGGGGGAGCAATGCTTCATACAGTTGTATACGTGCCTTTCCTGAGATTCCAGTATTAGATTGCGACGCACCACTGGGTGTTTACTGTAACCCATGGAGATTCATATAGACGATGAAACACAGAAATTGCATCGGGATTGAATATAGTAGGCACATTGCCGACTTACGTCCAGGGGGATTAATGCTTCAAACAATCTGTATACGTGCCGGTACTGAGAGGCCAATATTGGATAGCGACGCACAACTGGGTGTTTACTGTAACCCTTGGAGCTTCATATTGACGATGAAACACAGAAATTGCATCGGGATTGAATATAGTAGGCACAATGCCGACTTACGTACAGGGAGAGTAATGCTACAAACAGTCTGTATACGTGCCTTTCCTGAGAGGCCAGTATTAGATTGCGACGCACCACTGTGTGTTTACTGTAACCCTTGGAGCTTCATATTGACGATGAAACACAGAAATTGTATCGGGATGAATATAGTAGGCACAATGCCGACTTACGTCCAGGTGGAGCAATGCTTCATACAGTTGTCTACGTGCCTTTCCTGTGATTCCAATATTGGATTGCGTAGCACCACTGGGTGTTTACTGTAACCCATGGAGCTTCATATTGACGATGAAACACAGAAATTGCATCGGGATTGCATATAGTAGGCACAATGCCGATTTACGTCCAGGGGGAACAATGCTTCAAACAGTCTGTATACGTGCCGTTACTGAGAGGCCAGTATTAGATTGTGACGCACCACTGGGTGTTTACTGTAACCCTTGGAGCTTCATATTGACGATGAAACACAGAAATTGCATCGGGATTGAATATAGTAGGCACAATGCCGACTTACGTCCAGGGGGAGCAATGCTTCAAACAGTTTGTTTATGTGCCGTTACTGAGAGGCCAGTATTAGATTGCGACGCACCACTGGGTATTTACTGCCACCCTTGGAGCTTCATATTCACGATGAAACACAGTAATTGCATCGGGATTGAATATAGTAGGCATAACGCCGACTTACGTCCAGGGGAAGCATTGCTTCAAACAGTCTGTATACGTGCCTTTCCTGAGAGGCCAGTATTCGACTGCGACGCACCACTGGGTGTTTACTGTAACCCTTGGAGCTTCATATTGACGATGAAACACGGAAATTGCATCGCGATTGAATATAATAGGCACAATGCCGACTTACGTCCAGGGGAAGGAATGCTTCAAACAGTCTGTATATGTGCCGTTACTGAGAGGCCAGTATAAGATTGCGACGCAACACTGGGTGTTTACTGTAACCCTTGGAGCTTCATATTGACGATAAAATATAGAAATTGAATCGGGATTGAATATAGTAGGCACAATGCCGACTTACGTCCAGGGGGAGTAATGCTTCAAACAGTCTGTATACGTGCCTTTCCTGAGATGCCAGTATTAAACTTCGACGCACCATTGGGAGTTTACTGTGACCCTTGGAGCTTCATATTGACGATGAAACACAGAAATTGCATTACGATTGAATATAGTAGGCACAATGCCGACTTACGCCCAGGGATAGTAAAGCTTCAAACAGTCTTTATATGTGCCTTTCCTGAGAGGCCTGTATTAGATTGCGACGCACCACTGGGTGTTTACTGCCACCCTTGGAGCTTCATATTGACGATGAAACACAGTAATTGCATCGGGACTGAATATAGTACGCACAATGCCGACTTACGTCCAGGGGGAGCAATGCTTCAAACAGTCTGTATACGTGCCTTTCCTGAGAGGCAAGTATTAGATTGCGACGCACCACTGGGTGTTTACTGTAACCCTTGGAGCTTCATATTGACGATGAAACACAGAAATTACATCGGGATTGAATATAGTAGGCACAATGGCAACTTACGTCTAGGGGGAGCAATGCTTCAAACAGTCTGTATACGTGCCGTTACTGCGAGGCCAGTATTAGATTGCGACGCACCACTGGGTGTTTACTGTAACACTTGGACCTTCATATTGACGATGAAACACAGAAATTTCATCGGGATTGAATATAGTAGGCACAATGCCGACTTACGTCCAGGGGGAGCAATGCTTCATACAGTTGTCTACGTGCCTTTCCTGAGATTCCAGTATTGGATTGCGAAGCACCACTGGGTGTTTACTGTAACCCTTGGAGCTTCATATTGGCAATGAAACACAGAAATGGCATCGGGATTGAATATAGTAGGTACAATGCCGACTTACGTCCACGGGGAGTAATGCTTCAAACAGTCGGTATATGTGCCGTTCCTGAGAGGCCAGTATTAGATTGCGACGCACCACTGGGTGTTTACTGTAACCCTTGGAGCTTCATATTGACGATGAAACACAGAAATGGCATCGGGATTGAATATAGTAGGCACAATGACAACTTACGTCTAGGGGGAGCAATGCTTCAAACAGTCTGTATACGTGCCGTTACTGAGAGGCCAGTATTGGATTGTGACGCACCACTGGGTGTTTACTGTAAGCCTTGGAGCTTCATATTGACGATGAAACACAGAAATTGCATTGGGATTGAATATAGTAGGCACAATGCCGACTTACGTCCAGGGGGAGCAATGCTTCAAACAGTCTGTATATGTGCCGTTACTGAGAGGCCAGTATTAGATTGCGACGCATCACTGGGTGTTTACTTTAACCCTTGGAGCTTCATATTGACGATGAAACACAGAAATTGCATCGGGATTGAATATAGTAGGCTCAATGCCGACTTACGTCCAGGGGGAGCAATGCTTCAAACAGTCTGTATACGTGCCGTTACTGAGAGGCCAGTATTAGATTGTGACGCACCACTTGGTGTTCACTGGAACCCTTGGAGCTTCATATTGACGATGGAACACAGAAATTGCATCGGGATTGAATATAGTAGGCACAATTCCGACTTACGTCCAGGGGGAGCAATGCTTCATACAGTTGTATACGTGCCTTTCCTGAGATTCCAGTATTAGATTGCGACGCACCACTGGGTGTTTACTGTAACCCATGGAGATTCATATAGACGATGAAACACAGAAATTGCATCGGGATTGAATATAGTAGGCACAATGCCGACTTACGTCCAGGGGGAGTAATGGTTCAAACAGTCTGTATACGTGCCGGTACTGAGAGGCCAATATTGGATAGTGACGCACAACTGGGTGTTTACTGTAACCCTTGGAGCTTCATATTGACGATGAATCACAGAAATTGCATCGGGATTGAATATAGTAGGCACAATGCCGACTTACGTACAGGGAGAGTAATGCTACAAACAGTCTGTATACGTGCCTTTCCTGAGAGGCCAGTATTAGATTGCGACGCACCACTGGGTGTTTACTGTAACCCTTGGAGCTTCATATTGACGATGAAACACAGAAATTGCATCGGGATTGAATATAGTAGGCACAATGCCGACTTACGCCCAGTGGGAGTAATGCTTCAAACAGTCTGTATATGTGCCGTTACTGAGATTCCAGTATTAGATTGCGACGCACCACTGGGTGTTTACTGTAACCCTTGGAGCTTCGTATTGACGATGAAACACAGAAATTGCATCGGGATTGAATATAGTAGGCACAATGCCGACTTACGTCCAGGGGAAGCAATGCTTCAAATGGTCTGTATACGTGCCGTTACATTGAGGCCAGTATTAGATTGCGACACACCACTGGGTGTTTACTGTAACCCTTGGAGCTTCATATTGACTATGAAACACAGAAATTGCATCGGGATGAATATAGTAGGCACAATGCCGACTTACGTCCAGGTGGAGCAATGCTTCATACAGTTGTCTACGTGCCTTTCCTGAGATTCCAGTATTGGATTGCGTAGCACCACTGGGTGTTTACTGTAACCCATGGAGCTTCATATTGACGATGAAACACAGAAATTGCATTGGGATTGCATATAGTAGGCACAATGCCGATTTACGTCCAGGGGGAACAATGCTTCAAACAGTCTGTATACGTGCCGTTACTGAGAGGCCAGTATTAGATTGTGACGCACCACTGGGTGTTTACTGTAACCCTTGGAGCTTCATATTGACGATGAAACACAGAAATTGCATCGGGATTGAATATAGTAGGCACAATGCCGACTTACGTCCAGGGGGAGCAATGCTTCATACAGTTGTCTACGTGCCTTTCCTGAGATTCCAGTATTGGATTGCGAAGCACCACTGGGTGTTTACTGTAACCCTTGGAGCTTCATATTGACAATGAAACACAGAAATGGCATCGGGATTGAATATAGTAGGTACAATGCCGACTTACGTCCACGTGGAGTAATGCTTCAAACAGTCTGTACATGTGCCGTTCCTGAGAGGCCAGTATTAGATTGCGACGCACCACTGGGTGTTTACTGTAACCCTTGGAGCTTCATATTGACGATGAAACACAGAAATTGCATTGGGATTGAATATAGTAGGCACAATGCCGACTTACGTCCAGGGGGAGAAATGCTTCAAACAGTCTGTATATGTGCCGTTACTGAGAGGCCAGTAGTAGATTGCGACGCACCACTGGGTGTTTACTTTAACCCTTGGAGCTTCATATTGACGATGAAACACAGAAATTGCATCGGGATTGAATATAGTAGGCTCAATGCCGACTTACGTCCAGGGGGAGCAATGCTTCAAACAGTCTGTATACGTGCCGTTACTAAGATGCCAGTATTAGATTGTGACGCACCTCTTGGTGTTCACTGTAACCCTTGGAGCTTCATATTGACGATGAAACACAGAAATTGCATCGGGATTGAATATAGTAGGCACAATTCCGACTTACGTCCAGGGGGAGTAATGCTTCAAACAGTCTGTATATGTGCCGTTTCTGAGAGGCCAGTATTAGATTGCGACGCACCACTGGGTGTTTACTGTAACTCTTGGAGCTTCATATTGACGATGAAACACAGAAATTGCATCGGGATTGCATATAGTAGGCACAATGCCGACTTACGTCCAGGGGGAGTAATGATTCAAACAGTCTGTATATGTGCCGTTACTGAGAGGCGAGTATTAGATTGCGACACACCACTGGGTGTTTACTGTAACCCTTAGAGCTTCATATTGACGATGAAACACAGAAATTGCATCGGGATTGAATATAGGAGGCACAATGCCGACTTACGTCCAGGGGGAGCAATGCTTCATACAGTTGTATACGTGCCTTTCCTGAGATTCCAGTATTAGATTGCGACGCACCACTGGGTGTTTACTGTAACCCATGGAGATTCATATAGACGATGAAACACAGAAATTGCATCGGGATTGAATATAGTAGGCACAATGCCGACTTACGTCCAGGGGGATTAATGCTTCAAACAATCTGTATACGTGCCGGTACTGAGAGGCCAATATTGGATAGCGACGCACAACTGGGTGTTTACTGTAACCCTTGGAGCTTCATATTGACGATGAAACACAGAAATTGCATCGGGATTGAATATAGTAGGCACAATGCCGACTTACGTACAGGGAGAGTAATGCTACAAGCAGTCTGTATACGTGCCTTTCCTGAGAGGCCAGTATTAGATTGCGACGCACCACTGGGTGTTTACTGTAACCCTTGGAGCGTCATATTGACGATGAAACACAGAAATTGCATCGGGATTGAATATAGTAGGCACAATGCCGACTTACGCCCAGTGGGAGTAATGCTTCAAACAGTCTGTATATGTGCCGTTACTGAGATTCCAGTATTAGATTGCGACGCACCACTGGGTGTTTACTGTAACCCTTGGAGCTTCGTATTGACGATGAAACACAGAAATTGCATCGGGATTGAATATAGTAGGCACAATGCCGACTTACGTCCAGGGGAAGCAAATGGTCTGTATACGTGCCGTTACATTGAGGCCAGTATTAGATTGCGACACACCACTGGGTGTTTACTGTAACCCTTGGAGCTTCATATTGAGAATGAAACACAGATATTGCATCGGGATTGAATATAGTAGTCACAATGCCGACATACGTCCAGGGGGAGTAATGCTTCAAACAGTCTGTATACGTGCCTTTCCTGAGAGGCCAGTATTAGATTGCGACGCACCACTGTGTGTTTACTGTAACCCTTGGAGCTTCATATTGACGATGAAACACAGAAATTGCATCGGGATGAATATAGTAGGCACAATGCCGACTTACGTCCAGGTGGAGCAATGCTTCATACAGTTGTCTACGTGCCTTTCCTGTGATTGCAATATTGGATTGCGTAGCACCACTGGGTGTTTACTGTAACCCATGGAGCTTCATATTGACGATGAAACACAGAAATTGCATCGGGATTGCATATAGTAGGCACAATGCCGATTTACGTCCAGGGGGAACAATGCTTCAAACAGTCTGTATACGTGCCGTTACTGAGAGGCCAGTATTAGATTGCGACGCATCACTGGGTGTTTACTTTAACCCTTGGAGCTTCATATTGACGATGAAACACAGAAATTGCATCGGGATTGAATATAGTAGGCTCAATGCCGACTTACGTCCAGGGGGAGCAATGCTTCAAACAGTCTGTATACGTGCCGTTACTGAGAGGCCAGTATTAGATTGTGACGCACCACTTGGTGTTCACTGGAACCCTTGGAGCTTCATATTGACGATGAAACACAGAAATTGCATCGGGATTGAATATAGTAGGCACAATTCCGACTTACGTCCAGGGGGAGCAATGCTTCATACAGTTGTATACGTGCCTTTCCTGAGATTCCAGTATTAGATTGCGACGCACCACTGGGTGTTTACTGTAACCCATGGAGATTCATATAGACGATGAAACACAGAAATTGCATCGGGATTGAATATAGTAGGCACAATGCCGACTTACGTCCAGGGGGAGTAATGGTTCAAACAGTCTGTATACGTGCCGGTACTGAGAGGCCAATATTGGATAGTGACGCACAACTGGGTGTTTACTGTAACCCTTGGAGCTTCATATATACGATGAATCACAGAAATTGCATCGGGATTGAATATAGTAGGCACAATGCCGACTTACGTACAGGGAGAGTAATGCTACAAACAGTCTGTATACGTGCCTTTCCTGAGAGGCCAGTATTAGATTGCGACGCACCACTGGGTGTTTACTGTAACCCTTGGAGCTTCATATTGACGATGAAACACAGAAATTGCATCGGGATTGAATATAGTAGGCACAATGCCGACTTACGCCCAGTGGGAGTAATGCTTCAAACAGTCTGTATATGTGCCGTTACTGAGATTCCAGTATTAGATTGCGACGCACCACTGGGTGTTTACTGTAACCCTTGGAGCTTCGTATTGACGATGAAACACAGAAATTGCATCGGGATTGAATATAGTAGGCACAATGCCGACTTACGTCCAGGGGAAGCAATGCTTCAAATGGTCTGTATACGTGCCGTTACATTGAGGCCAGTATTAGATTGCGACACACCACTGGGTGTTTACTGTAACCCTTGGACCTTCATATTGAGAATGAAACACAGAAACTGCATCGGGATTGAATATAGTAGTCACAATGCCGACATACGTCCAGGGGGAGTAATGCTTCAAACAGTCTGTATACGTGCCTTTCCTGAGAGGCCAGTATTAGATTGCGACGCACCACTGGGTGTTTACTGTAACCCTTGGAGCTTGATATTGACGATGAAACACAGAAATTGCATCGGGATGAATATAGTAGGCACAATGCCGACTTACGTCCAGGTGGAGCAATGCTTCATACAGTTGTCTACGTGCCTTTCCTGAGATTCCAGTATTGGATTGCGTAGCACCACTGGGTGTTTACTGTAACCCATGGAGCTTCATATTGACGATGAAACACAGAAATTGCATCGGGATTGCATATAGTAGGCACAATGCCGATTTACGTCCAGGGGGAACAATGCTTCAAACAGTATGTATACGTGCCGTTACTGAGAGGCCAGTATTAGATTGTGACGCACCACTGGGTGTTTACTGTAACCCTTGGAGCTTCATATTGACGATGAAACACAGAAATTGCATCGGGATTGAATATAGTAGGCACAATGCCGACTTACGTCCAGGGGGAGCAATGCTTCATACAGTTGTCTACGTGCCTTTCCTGAGATTCCAGTATTGGATTGCGAAGCACCACTGGGTGTTTACTGTAACCCTTGGAGCTTCATATTGACAATGAAACACAGAAATGGCGTCGGGATTGAATATAGTAGGTACAATGCCGACTTACGTCCACGGGGAGTAATGCTTCAAACAGTCTGTACATGTGCCGTTCCTGAGAGGCCAGTAGTAGATTGCGACGCACCACTGGGTGTTTACTTTAACCCTTGGAACCTCATATTGACGATGAAACACAGAAATTGCATCGGGATTGAATATAGTAGGCTCAATGCCGACTTACGTCCAGGGGGAGCAATGCTTCAAACAGTCTGTATACGTGCCGTTACTAAGATGCCAGTATTAGATTGTGACGCACCTCTTGGTGTTCACTGTAACCCTTGGAGCTTCATATTGACGATGAAACACAGAAATTGCATTGGGATTGAATATAGTAGGCACAATGCCGACTTACGTCCAGGGGGAGAAATGCTTCAAACAGTCTGTATATGTGCCGTTACTGAGAGGCCAGTAGTAGATTGCGACGCACCACTGGGTGTTTACTTTAACCCTTGGAGCTTCATATTGACGATGAAACACAGAAATTGCATCGGGATTGAATATAGTATTCACAATGCCGACTTACGTCCAGGGGGAGCAATGCTTCAAACAGTCTGTATACGTGCCTTTCCTGAGAGGCCAGTATTAAACTGCGACGCACCACTGGTAGTTTACTGTAACCCTTGCAGCTTCATATTGACGATGAAACACAGAAATTGCATCGGGATTGAATATAGTATTCACAATGCCGACTTACGTCCAGGGGGAGCAATGCTTCAAACAGTCTGTATACGTGCCTTTCCTGAGAGGCCAGTATTAAACTGCGACGCACCACTGGTAGTTTACTGTAACCCTTGCAGCTTCATATTGACGATGAAACACAGAAATTGCATCGGGATTGAATATAGTATTCACAATGCCGACTTACGTCCAGGGGGAGCAATGCTTCAAACAGTCTGTATACGTGCCGTTACTGAGAGGCCAGTATTAGATTGTGACGCACCACTTGGTGTTCACTGGAACCCTTGGAGCTTCATATTGACGATGGAACACAGAAATTGCATCGGGATTGAATATAGTAGGCACAATTCCGACTTACGTCCAGGGGGAGCAATGCTTCATACAGTTGTATACGTGCCTTTCCTGAGATTCCAGTATTAGATTGCGACGCACCACTGGGTGTTTACTGTAACCCATGGAGATTCATATAGACGATGAAACACAGAAATTGCATCGGGATTGAATATAGTAGGCACAATGCCGACTTACGTCCAGGGGGAGTAATGGTTCAAACAGTCTGTATACGTGCCGGTACTGAGAGGCCAATATTGGATAGTGACGCACAACTGGGTGTTTACTGTAACCCTTGGAGCTTCATATACGATGAATCACAGAAATTGCATCGGGATTGAATATAGTAGGCACAATGCCGACTTACGTACAGGGAGAGTAATGCTACAAACAGTCTGTATACGTGCCTTTCCTGAGAGGCCAGTATTAGATTGCGACGCACCACTGGGTGTTTACTGTAACCCTTGGAGCTTCATATTGACGATGAAACACAGAAATTGCATCGGGATTGAATATAGTAGGCACAATGCCGACTTACGCCCAGTGGGAGTAATGCTTCAAACAGTCTGTATATGTGCCGTTACTGAGATTCCAGTATTAGATTGCGACGCACCACTGGGTGTTTACTGTAACCCTTGGAGCTTCGTATTGACGATGAAACACAGAAATTGCATCGGGATTGAATATAGTAGGCACAATGCCGACTTACGTCCAGGGGAAGCAATGCTTCAAATGGTCTGTATACGTGCCGTTACATTGAGGCCAGTATTAGATTGCGACACACCACTGGGTGTTTACTGTAACCCTTGGAGCTTCATATTGACTATGAAACACAGAAATTGCATCGGGATGAATATAGTAGGCACAATGCCGACTTACGTCCAGGTGGAGCAATGCTTCATACAGTTGTCTACGTGCCTTTCCTGAGATTCCAGTATTGGATTGCGTAGCACCACTGGGTGTTTACTGTAACCCATGGAGCTTCATATTGACGATGAAACACAGAAATTGCATCGGGATTGCATATAGTAGGCACAATGCCGATTTACGTCCAGGGGGAACAATGCTTCAAACAGTCTGTATACGTGCCGTTACTGAGAGGCCAGTATTAGATTGTGACGCACCACTGGGTGTTTACTGTAACCCTTGGAGCTTCATATTGACGATGAAACACAGAAATTGCATCGGGATTGAATATAGTAGGCACAATGCCGACTTACGTCCAGGGGGAGCAATGCTTCATACAGTTGTCTACGTGCCTTTCCTGAGATTCCAGTATTGGATTGCGAAGCACCACTGGGTGTTTACTGTAACCCTTGGAGCTTCATATTGACAATGAAACACAGAAATGGCATCGGGATTGAATATAGTAGGTACAATGCCGACTTACGTCCACGTGGAGTAATGCTTCAAACAGTCTGTACATGTGCCGTTACTGAGAGGCCAGTAGTAGATTGCGACGCACCACTGGGTGTTTACTTTAACCCTTGGAGCTTCATATTGACGATGAAACACAGAAATTGCATCGGGATTGAATATAGTAGGCTCAATGCCGACTTACGTCCAGGGGGAGCAATGCTTCAAACAGTCTGTATACGTGCCGTTACTAAGATGCCAGTATTAGATTGTGACGCACCTCTTGGTGTTCACTGTAACCCTTGGAGCTTCATATTGACGATGAAACACAGAAATTGCATCGGGATTGAATATAGTAGGCACAATTCCGACTTACGTCCAGGGGGAGTAATGCTTCAAACAGTCTGTATATGTGCCGTTACTGAGAGGCCAGTATTAGATTGCGACGCACCACTGGGTGTTTACTGTAACCCTTGGAGCTTCATATTGAGAATGAAACACAGAAATTGCATCGGGATTGAATATAGTAGTCACAATGCCGACATACGTCCAGGGGGAGTAATGCTTCAAACAGTCTGTATACGTGCCTTTCCTGAGAGGCCAGTATTAGATTGCGACGCACCACTGTGTGTTTACTGTAACCCTTGGAGCTTCATATTGACGATGAAACACAGAAATTGCATCGGGATGAATATAGTAGGCACAATGCCGACTTACGTCCAGGTGGAGCAATGCTTCATACAGTTGTCTACGTGCCTTTCCTGTGATTCCAATATTGGATTGCGTAGCACCACTGGGTGTTTACTGTAACCCATGGAGCTTCATATTGACGATGAAACACAGAAATTGCATCGGGATTGCATATAGTAGGCACAATGCCGATTTACGTCCAGGGGGAACAATGCTTCAAACAGTCTGTATACGTGCCGTTACTGAGAGGCCAGTATTAGATTGCGACGCATCACTGGGTGTTTACTTTAACCCTTGGAGCTTCATATTGACGATGAAACACAGAAATTGCATCGGGATTGAATATAGTAGGCTCAATGCCGACTTACGTCCAGGGGGAGCAATGCTTCAAACAGTCTGTATACGTGCCGTTACTGAGAGGCCAGTATTAGATTGTGACGCACCACTTGGTGTTCACTGGAACCCTTGGAGCTTCATATTGACGATGAAACACAGAAATTGCATCGGGATTGAATATAGTAGGCACAATTCCGACTTACGTCCAGGGGGAGCAATGCTTCATACAGTTGTATACGTGCCTTTCCTGAGATTCCAGTATTAGATTGCGACGCACCACTGGGTGTTTACTGTAACCCTTGGAGCTTCGTATTGACGATGAAACACAGAAATTGCATCGGGATTGAATATAGTAGGCACAATGCCGACTTACGTCCAGGGGAAGCAATGCTTCAAATGGTCTGTATACGTGCCGTTACATTGAGGCCAGTATTAGATTGCGACACACCACTGGGTGTTTACTGTAACCCTTGGACCTTCATATTGAGAATGAAACACAGAAACTGCATCGGGATTGAATATAGTAGTCACAATGCCGACATACGTCCAGGGGGAGTAATGCTTCAAACAGTCTGTATACGTGCCTTTCCTGAGAGGCCAGTATTAGATTGCGACGCACCACTGGGTGTTTACTGTAACCCTTGGAGCTTCATATTGACGATGAAACACAGAAATTGCATCGGGATGAATATAGTAGGCACAATGCCGACTTACGTCCAGGTGGAGCAATGCTTCATACAGTTGTCTACGTGCCTTTCCTGAGATTCCAGTATTGGATTGCGTAGCACCACTGGGTGTTTACTGTAACCCATGGAGCTTCATATTGACGATGAAACACAGAAATTGCATCGGGATTGCATATAGTAGGCACAATGCCGATTTACGTCCAGGGGGAACAATGCTTCAAACAGTCTGTATACGTGCCGTTACTGAGAGGCCAGTATTAGATTGTGACGCACCACTGGGTGTTTACTGTAACCCTTGGAGCTTCATATTGACGATGAAACACAGAAATTGCATCGGGATTGAATATAGTAGGCACAATGCCGACTTACGTCCAGGGGGAGCAATGCTTCATACAGTTGTCTACGTGCCTTTCCTGAGATTCCAGTATTGGATTGCGAAGCACCACTGGGTGTTTACTATAACCCTTGGAGCTTCATATTGACAATGAAACACAGAAATGGCGTCGGGATTGAATATAGTAGGTACAATGCCGACTTACGTCCACGGGGAGTAATGCTTCAAACAGTCTGTACATGTGCCGTTCCTGAGAGGCCAGTAGTAGATTGCGACGCACCACTGGGTGTTTACTTTAACCCTTGGAACCTCATATTGACGATGAAACACAGAAATTGCATCGGGATTGAATATAGTAGGCTCAATGCCGACTTACGTCCAGGGGGAGCAATGCTTCAAACAGTCTGTATACGTGCCGTTACTAAGATGCCAGTATTAGATTGTGACGCACCTCTTGGTGTTCACTGTAACCCTTGGAGCTTCATATTGACGATGAAACACAGAAATTGCATTGGGATTGAATATAGTAGGCACAATGCCGACTTACGTCCAGGGGGAGAAATGCTTCAAACAGTCTGTATATGTGCCGTTACTGAGAGGCCAGTAGTAGATTGCGACGCACCACTGGGTGTTTACTTTAACCCTTGGAGCTTCATATTGACGATGAAACACAGAAATTGCATCGGGATTGAATATAGTAGGCTCAATGCCGACTTACGTCCAGGGGGAGCAATGCTTCAAACAGTCTGTATACGTGCCGTTACTAAGATGCCAGTATTAGATTGTGACGCACCTCTTGGTGTTCACTGTAACCCTTGGAGCTTCATATTGACGAGGAAACACAGAAATTGCATCGGGATTGAATATAGTAGGCACAATTCCGACTTACGTCCAGGGGGAGTAATGCTTCAAACAGTCAGTGTATGTGCCGTTACTGAGAGGCCAGTATTAGATTGCGACGCACCACTGGGTGTTTACTGTAACTCTTGGAGCTTCATATTGACGATGAAACACAGAAATTGCATCGGGATTGCATATAGTAGGCACAATGCCGATTTACGTCCAGGGGGAACAATGCTTCAAACAGTCTGTATACGTGCCGTTACTGAGAGGCCAGTATTAGATTGTGACGCACCACTGGGTGTTTACTGTAACCCTTGGAGCTTCATATTGACGATGAAACACAGAAATTGCATCGGGATTGAATATAGTAGTCACAATGCCGACTTACGTCCAGGGGGAGCAATGCTTCAAACAGTTTGTTTATGTGCCGTTACTGAGAGGCCAGTATTAGATTGCGACGCACCACTGGGTATTTACTGCCACCCTTGGAGCTTCATATTCACGATGAAACACAGTAATTGCATCGGGATTGAATATAGTAGGCATAACGCCGACTTACGTCCAGGGGAAGCATTGCTTCAAACAGTCTGTATACGTGCCTTTCCTGAGAGGCCAGTATTCGACTGCGACGCACCACTGGGTGTTTACTGTAACCCTTGCAGCTTCATATTGACGATGAAACACAGAAATTGCATCGGGATTGAATATAGTATTCACAATGCCGACTTACGTCCAGGGGGAGCAATGCTTCAAACAGTCTGTATACGTGCCGTTACTGAGATACCAGTATTATATTGCGACGCACCACTGGGTGTTTACTGTAACCCTTGGAGCTTCATATTGACGATGAAAGACTGAAATTGCTTCGGGATTGAATATAGTAGGCACAATGCCGACTTACGTCCAGGGGGAGGAATGCTTCAAACAGTCTGTATATGTGCCGTTACTGAGAGCCCAGTATTAGATTGCGACGCACCACTGGGTGTTTACTGTAACCCTTGGAGCTTCATATTGACGATGAAACATAGAATTGCATCGGGATTGAATATAGTAGGCACAATGCCTACTTACGTCCTGGGTGAGTAATGCTTCTAACAGTCCCTATATGCGCCGTACTGAGAGACCAGAATTAGATTGCCACGCACCACTGGGTGTTTACTGTAACTCTTGGAGCTTCATATTGACGATGAAACAACGAAATTGCATCGGGATTGAATATAGTAGGCACAATTCTGACTTACGTCCAGGGGGAGTAATGCTTTAAACAGTGTGTATATGTGCCGTTACTAAGAGGCCAGTAATAGATTGCGACGCACCACTGGGTGTTTAGTGTAACCCTTGGAGCTTCATATTGACGATGAAACACAGAAATTGATTCGGGATTGAATATAGTAGGCAAAATGCCGACTTACGTCCAGGGGCAGTAATGCTTCAAACAGTCTGTATATGTGACGTTACTGAGAGGCCAGTTTTAGATTGCGACGCACCACTGGGTGTTTACTGTAACCCTTGGAGCTTCATATTGACGATGAAACACAGAAATTGCATCGGGATTGAATATAGTAGGCACAATGCCGACATACGTCCAGTAGGAGCAATGCCTCAAACAGTCTGTATATGTGGCTTTCCTGAGAGGCCAGTATTAGAATGCGACGCACCACTGGGTGTTTACCGTAACCCTTGGAGCTTCATATTGACTATGAAACACAGAAATTGCATCGGGATTCAAAATTGTAGGCACAATGCCGACTTTCGTTCAGGGGGAGCAATGCTTCAAACAGTCTGTATACGTGCCTTTCCTGAGAGGCCAGTATTAGATTGCGACGAACCAATGGGTGTTTACTGTAACCCTTTGTGCTTCATATTGACTATGAAACACAGAAATTGCATCGGGATTGAATATAGTAGACACAATGCCGACATACGTCCAGGGGAAGGAATGCTTCAAACAGTCTGCATATGTGCCGTTACTGAGAGGCCAGTATTAGATTGCGACGCACCACTGGGTGTTTTCTGTAACCCTTGGAGCTTCATATTGACGATGAAACACAGAAATTGCATCGGGATTGCATATAGTAGGCACAATGCCGACTTACTTCCAGAAGTAGCAATGCTTTAAACTGTCTGTATAAGTGCCGTTACTGAGAGTCCAGTATAAGATTGCGACGCACCACTGGGTGTTTACTGTATCCCTTGGAGCTTCATATTGAGAATGAAACACAGAAATTGCATCGGGATTGAACATAGTTGGCACAATGCCGACTTACGTCCAGGGGGAGTACTGCTTCAAACAGTCTGTATACGTGCCTTTCCTGAGAGGCCAAAATATGATTGTGACGCAGCACTGGGTGTTTACTGTAACCCATGGAGCTTCATATTGACGATGAAACACAGAAATTGCATCGGGATTGAATATAGTAGGCACAATGCCGACTTACATCCAGGGTGAGTATTGCTTCAAACAGTCTGTATACGTGCCTTTCCTGAGAGGCCAGTATTAGATTGCGACGCACCACTGGGTGTTTACTGTAACCCTTGGAGCTTCATATTGACGATGAAACACAGAAATTGCATCGGGATTGAATATAGTAGGCACAATGCCGACTTACGTCCAGGGGGCGCAATGCTTCATACAGTTGTATACGTGCCTTTCCTGAGATTCCAGTATTAGATTGCGACGCACCACTGGGTGTTTACTGTAACCCATGGAGCTTCATATAGACGATGAAACACAGAAATTGCATCGGGATTGAATATAGTAGGTACAATGCCGACTTACGTCCAGGGAGAGTAATGCTACAAACAGTCTGTATACGTGCCTTTCCTGAGAGGCCAGTATTAGATTGCGACGCACCACTGGGTGTTTACTGTAACGCTTGGAGCTTCATATTGACGATGAAACACAGAAATTGCATCGGGACGAATATAGTAGGCACAATGCCGACTTACGTCCAGGGGAAGCAATGCTTCAAATGGTCGCTATACGTGCCGTTACATTCAGGCCAGTATTAGATTGCGACACAGGGGGAGTAATGCTTCAAACAGCCTGTATCCGTGCCGGTACTGAGAGGCCAATATTAGATAGCGACGCACCACTGGGTGTTTACTGTAACCCTTGGAGCTTCATATTGACGATGAAACAGAGAAATTGCATCGGGATTGAACATAGTAGGCACAATGCCGACTTACGTCCAGGGGGAGTAATGCTTCAAACAGTCTGTATACGTGCCTTTCCTGAGAGGCCAAAATATGATTGTGACGCAGCACTGGGTGTTTACTGTAACCCATGGAGCTTCATATTGACGATGAAACACAGAAATTGCATCGGGATTGAATATAGTAGGCACAATGCCGACTTACATCCAGGGTGAGTATTGCTTCAAACAGTCTGTATACGTGCCTTTCCTGAGAGGCCAGTATTAGATTGCGACGCACCACTGGGTGTTTACTGTAACCCTTGGAGCTTCATATTGACGATGAAACACAGAAATTGCATCGGGATTGAATATAGTAGGCACAATGCCGACTTACGTCCAGGGGGAGCAATGCTTCATACAGTTGTATACGTGCCTTTCCTGAGATTCCAGTATTAGATTGCGACGCACCACTGGGTGTTTACTGTAACCCATGGAGCTTCATATAGACGATGAAACACAGAAATTGCATCGGGATTGAATATAGTAGGCACAATGCCGACTTACGTCCAGGGAGAGTAATGCTACAAACAGTCTGTATACGTGCCTTTCCTGAGAGGCCAGTATTAGATTGCGACGCACCACTGGGTGTTTACTGTAACGCTTGGAGCTTCATATTGACGATGAAACACAGAAATTGCATCGGGACGAATATAGTAGGCACAATGCCGACTTACGTCCAGGGGAAGCAATGCTTCAAATGGTCGCTATACGTGCCGTTACATTGAGGCCAGTATTAGATTGCGACACAGGGGGAGTAATGCTTCAAACAGCCTGTATCCGTGCCGGTACTGAGAGGCCAATATTAGATAGCGACGCACCACTGGGTGTTTACTGTAACCCTTGGAGCTTCGTATTGACGATGAAACACAGAAATTGCATCGGGATTGAATATAGTAGGCACAATGCCGACTTACGTCCAGGGAGAGTAATGCTACAAACAGTCTGTATACGTGCCTTTCCTGAGAGGACAGTATTAGATTGCGACGCACCACTGGGGGTTTACTGTAACGCTTGGAGCTTCATATTGACGATGAAACACAGAAATTGCATCGGGATGAATATAGTAGGCACAATGCCGACTTACGTCCAGGGGAAGCAATGCTTCAAATGGTCGCTATACGTGCCGTTACATTGAGGCCAGTATTAGATTGCGACACACCACTGGGTGTTTACTGTAACCCTTGGAGCTTCATATAGACGATGAAACACAAAAATTGCATCGGGATTGAATATAGTAGGCACAATGCCGACTTACGTCCAGGGGGAGTAATGCTTCAAACAGTCTGTATATGTGCCGGTACTGAGAGGCCAATATTAGATAGCGACGCGACACCTGGTATTTACTGTAACCCTTGGAGCTTCATATTGACGATGAAACACAGAAATTGCATCGGGACTGAATATAGTAGGCACAATGCCGACTTACGTCCAGTGGGAGTAATGCTTCAAACAGTCTGTATATGTGCCGTTACTGAGATTTCAGTATTAGATTGCGACGCACCACTGGGTGTTTACTGTAACCCTTGGAGCTTCGTATTGACGATGAAACACAAAAATTGCATCGGGATTGAATATGGTAGGCACAATGCCGACTTATTTCCAGGGGAATCAATGCTTCAAATGGTCGCTATACGTGCCGTTACATTGAGGCCAGTATTAGATTGCGACACACCACTGGGTGTTTACTGTAACCCTTGGAGCTTCATATTGAGAATGAAACACAGAAATTGCATCGGGATTGAATATAGTAGTCACAATGCCGACATACGTCCAGGGGGAGTAATGCTTCAAACAGTCTGTATACGTGCCTTTCCTGAGGTGCCAGTATTAGATTGCGACGCACCACTGGGTGATTACTGTAACCCTTGGAGCTTCATATTGACGATGAAACACAGAAATTGCATCGGGATGAATATAGTAGGCACAATGCCGACTTACGTCCAAGGGAGCAATGCTTCATACAGTTGTCTATGTGCCTTTCCTGAGATTCCAGTATTGGATTGCGAAGCACCACTGGGTGTTTACTGTAACCCATGGAGCTTCATATTGACGATAAAACACAGAAATTGCATCGGGATTGCATATAGTAGGCACAATGCCGATTTACGTCCAGGGGGAACAATGCTTCAAACAGTCTGTATACGTGCCGTTACTGAGAGGCCAGTATTAGATTGTGACGCACCACCGGGTGTTTACTGTAACCCTTGGAGCTTCATATTCACGATGAAACACAGTAATTGCATCGGGATTGAATATAGTAGGCACAATGCCGACTTACGTCCAGGGGAAGCATTGCTTCAAACAGTCTGTATACGTGCCTTTCCTGAGAGGCCAGTATTAGATTGTGACGCACCACTGGGTGTTTACTGCCACCCTTGGAGCTTCATATTGACGATGAAACACAGTAATTGCATCGGGATTGAATATAGTAGGCACAATGCCGACTTACGTCCAGGGGGAGCAATGCTTCAAACAGTCTGTATACGTGCCTTTCCTGAGAGGCCAGTATTAGATTGTGGCGCACCACTGGGTGTTTACTGTAACCCTTGGAGCTTCATATTGACGATGAAACACAGAAATTGCATCGGGATTGAATATAATAGGCACAATGCCGACTTACGTCCAGGGGGAGGAATGCTTCAAACAGTCTGAATATGTGCCGTTACTGAGAGGCCAGTATTAGATTGCGATGCACCACTGGGTGTTTACTGTAACCCTTGGAGCTTCATATTGACGATGAAACATAGAAATTGAATCGGGATTGAATATAGTAGGCCCAATGCCGACTTACGTCCAGGGGGAGTAATGCTTCAAACAGTCTGTATACGTGCCTTTCCTGAGAGGCCAGTATTAAACTGCGACGCACCACTGGTAGTTTACTGTAACCCTTGGAGCTTCATATTGACGATGAAACACAGAAATTGCATCGGGATTGAATATAGTAATCACAAAGCCGACTTACGTCCAGGGGGAGCAATGCTTCAAACAGTCTGTATACTTGCCGTTACTGAGAGGCCACTATTAAATTGCGACGCACCACTGGGTGTTTACTGTAACCCTTGGAGCATCATATTGACGATTAAACATAGAAATTGCATCGGGATTAAATACAGTAGGCACAATGCCGACTTATGTCCAGGGGGAGCAATTCTTCAAACAGTCTGTATACGTGCCTTTCCTGAGCGGCCAGTATTAGATTGCGACGCACCACTGGGTGTTCACTGTAACCCTTGGAGCCTCATATTGACGATGAAACACAGAAATTGCATCGGGATTGAATATAGTAGGCACAATGCCGACTTACGTCCAGGGGGAGCAATGCTTCAAAAATCTGTATACGTGCCGTTACTGAGAGGCCAGTATTAGATTGCGACGCACCTCTGGGTGTTTACTGTAACCCTTGGAGCTTCATATTGACTATGAAACAAAGAAATTTCATCGGGATTGAATATAGTAGGCACAATGCCGACTTTCGTTCAGGGGAGCAACGCTTCAAACAGTCTGTATACGTGCCTTTCATGAGAGGCCAGTATTAGATTGCGACGAACCAATGGGTGTTTACTGTAACCCTTGGAGCTTCATATTGACTATGAAACACAGAAATTGCATCGGGATTGAATATAGTAGGCACAATGCCGACATACGTCCAGGGGAAGGAATGCTTCAAACAGTCTGTATATGTGCCGTTACTGAGAGGCAAGTATTACATTGCGACGCACCACTGGGTGTTTTCTGTAACCCTTGGAGCTTCATATTGACGATGAAACACAGAAATTGCATCGGGATTGAATATAGTAGTCACATTGCCGACTTAGTGTCCAGGGGGAGCAATGCTTCAAACAGTCTGTGTAAGTGCCGTTACTAAGAGGCCAGTATTAGATTGCGACGCACCACTGGGTGTTTACTGTAACCCTTGGAACCTCATATTGACGATGAAACACAGAAATTGCATCGGGATTGCATATAGTAGGCACAATGCCGACTTACGTCCAGAAGGAGCAATGCTTTAAACAGTCTGTATAAGTGCCGTTACTGAGAGTCCAGTATTAGATTGCGACGCACCACTGGGTGTTTACTGTATCCCTTGGAGCTTCATATTGACGATGAAACACAGAAATTGCATCGGGATTGAATATAGAAGTCACAATGCCGACTTACGCCCAGGGGAGCAATGCTTCAAACAGTCTGTATTTGTGCCGGTTCTGTGAGGCCAGTATTAGATTGCGACGCACCACTGGGTGTTTACTGTAACCCTTGGAGCTTCATATTGAGAATGAAACACAGAAATTGCATCGGGATTGAACATAGTAGGCACAATGCCGACTTACGTCCAGGGGGAGCAATGCTTCAAACAGTCTGTAAACGTGCCTTTCCTGAGAGGCCAAAATTTGATTGTGACGCTGCACTGGGTGTTTACTGTAACCCATGGAGCTTCATATTGACGATGAAACACAGAAATTGCATCGGGATTGAATATAGTAGGCACAATGCCGACTTACGTCCAGGGTGAGTAATGCTTCAAACAGTCTGTATACGTGCCTTTCCTGAGAGGCCAGTATTAGATTGCGACGCACCACTGGGTGCTTACTGTAACCCTTGGAGCTTTATATTGACAATGAAACACAGAAAATGCATTGGGATTGAATATATTAAGCACAATGCCGAATTACGTCCAGGGGGAGCAATGCTTCAAACAGTCTGTATACGTGCTTTCCCTGAAAGACCAGTATTAGACTCCGACGCCCCACTGGGTGTTTACTGTAACTCTTGGAGCTTCATATTGACGATGAAACACAGAAATTGCATCGGGATTGAATATAGTAGGCACAATGCCGACTTACGTCCAGGGGGAGCAATGCTTCAAACAGTCTGTATACGTGTCATACAGAGTGGCCAGTATGAGATTGCGACGCACAACTGGGTGTTTACTGTAAACCTTGGAGCTTCATATTGACGATGAAACACAGAAATTGCCTCGGGATTGAATATAGTAGGCACAATGCCGACTTACGTCCAGGGGGAGTAATGCTTCTAACAGTCTGTATATGTGCCGTTACTGAGAGGCCAGTATTAGATTGCGACGCACCACTATGTGTTTACTGTAACCCTTGGAGCATCATATTGACGATGAAACACAGAAATTGCATCGGAATTGAATATAGTAGGCACAATACCGACTTACGTCCAGGGGTAGCAATACTTCAAACAGTCTGTATACGTGCCGTTACTGAGGGGCCAGTATTAGATTGCAACGCACCACTGGGCGTTTACCGTAACCCTTGGAGCTTCATATTGGCGATGAAACACAGATATTGCATCGGGATTGAATATAGTAGGCACAATGCCGACTTACGTCCAGGGGCAGTAATGCTTCAAACAGTCTGTATACGTGCTTTTCCTGAGGGGCCAGTATTAGATTGCGACGCACCACTGGGTGTTTACTGTAGCCCTTAGAGCTTCATATTGACGATGAAACACAGAAATTGCATCGGGATTGAATATAGTAGGCACAATGCCGACTTACGATCAGGGGGAGGAATGCTTCAAACAGTCTGTAAATATTCCGTTACTGAGAGGCCAGTATTAGATTGCGACGCACCACTGGGTGTTTACTGTTACCCTTGGAGCCTCATATTGACGATGAAACACAGAAATTGCATCGGGATTGAATATAGTAGGCCCAATGCCGACTTACGTCCAGGGGGAGCAATGCTTCAAACAGTCTGTATACGTGCCGTTACTGAGAGGCCAGTATTAGATTGCGACGCACCACTGGGTGTTACTGTAACCCTTGGAGCTTCATATTGACGATGAAACACAGAAATTGCATCGGGATTGAATATAGTACGCACAATGCCGACTTACATCCAGGTGGAGCAATGCTTCAAACAGTCTGTATACGTGCCGTTACTGAGAGGCCAGTATTAGATTCTGACGCACCACTGGGTGTTTACTGTAACCCTTGGAGCTTCATTTAGACGATGAAACACGGAAATTGCATCGGGATTGAATATAATAGGCACAATGCCGACTTACGTCCAGGGGGAGGAATGCTTTCTACAGTCTGTATACGTGCCTTTCCTGAGAGGCCAGTATTAAACTGCGACGCACCACTGGTAGTTTACTGTAACCCTTGGAGCTTCATATTGACGATGAAACACAGAAATTGCATCGGGATTGAATATAGTAATCACAAAGCCGACTTACGTCCAGGGGGAGCAATGCTTCAAACAGTCTGTATACGTGCCGTTACTGAGAGGCCACTATTAGATTGCGACGCACCACTGGGTGTTTACTGTAACCCTTGGAGCATCATATTGACGATGAAACACAGAAATTGCATCGGGATTGAATATAGTAGGCACAATGCCGACTTACGTCCAGGGGGAGTAATGCTTCAAACAGTCTGTATACGTGCCTTTCCTGAGAGGCCAGTATTAAACTGCGACGCACCACTGGTAGTTTACTGTAACCCTTGGAGCTTCATATTGACGATGAAACACAGAAATTGCATCGGGATTGAATATAGTAATCACAAAGCCGACTTACGTCCAGGGGGAGCAATGCTTCAAACAGTCTGTATACGTGCCGTTACTGAGAGGCCACTATTAGATTGCGACGCACCACTGGGTGTTTACTGTAACCCTTGGAGCATCATATTGACGATTAAACATAGAAATTGCATCGGGATTAAATACAGTAGGCACAATGCCGACTTATGTCCAGGGGGAGCAATTCTTCAAACAGTCTGTATACGTGCCTTTCCTGAGCGGCCAGTATTAGATTGCGACGCACCACTGGGTGTTCACTGTAACCCTTGGAGCTTCATATTGACGATGAAACACAGAAATTGCTTCGGGATTGAATATAGTAGGCACAATGCCGACTTACGTCCAGGGGGAGCAATGCTTCAAAAATCTGTATACGTGCCGTTACTGAGAGGCCAGTATTAGATTGCGACGCACCTCTGGGTGTTTACTGTAACCCTTGGAGCCTCATATTGACTATGAAACAAAGAAATTTCATCGGGATTGAATATAGTAGGCACAATGCCGACTTTCGTTCAGGGGAGCAATGCTTCAAACAGTCTGTATACGTGCCTTTCCTGAGAGGCCAGTATTAGATTGCGACGAACCAATGGGTGTTTACTGTAACCCTTGGAGCTTCATATTGACTATGAAACACAGAAATTGCATCGGGATTGAATATAGTAGGCACAATGCCGACATACGTCCAGGGGAAGGAATGCTTCAAACAGTCTGTATATGTGCCGTTACTGAGAGGCAAGTATTACATTGCGACGCACCACTGGGTGTTTTCTGTAACCCTTGGAGCTTCATATTGACGATGAAACACAGAAATTGCATCGGGATTGAATATAGTAGTCACATTGCCGACTTAGTGTCCAGGGGGAGCAATGCTTCAAACAGTCTGTGTAAGTGCCGTTACTAAGAGGCCAGTATTAGATTGCGACGCACCACTGGGTGTTTACTGTAACCCTTGGAACCTCATATTGACGATGAAACACAGAAATTGCATCGGGATTGCATATAGTAGGCACAATGCCGACTTACGTCCAGAAGGAGCAATGCTTTAAACAGTCTGTATAAGTGCCGTTACTGAGAGTCCAGTATTAGATTGCGACGCACCACTGGGTGTTTACTGTATCCCTTGGAGCTTCATATTGACGATGAAACACAGAAATTGCATCGGGATTGAATATAGAAGTCACAATGCCGACTTACGCCCAGGGGAGCAATGCTTCAAACAGTCTGTATTTGTGCCGGTTCTGTGAGGCCAGTATTAGATTGCGACGCACCACTGGGTGTTTACTGTAACCCTTGGAGCTTCATATTGAGAATGAAACACAGATATTGCATCGGGATTGAACATAGTAGGCACAATGCCGACTTACGTCCAGGGGGAGCAATGCTTCAAACAGTCTGTATACGTGCCTTTCCTGAGAGGCCAAAATTTGATTGTGACGCAGCACTGGGTGTTTACTGTAACCCATGGAGCTTCATATTGACGATGAAACACAGAAATTGCATCGGGATTGAATATAGTAGGCACAATGCCGACTTACGTCCAGGGTGAGTAATGCTTCAAACAGTCTGTATACGTGCCTTTCCTGAGAGGCCAGTATTAGATTGCGACGCACCACTGGGTGCTTACTGTAACCCTTGGAGCTTTATATTGACAATGAAACACAGAAAATGCATTGGGATTGAATATATTAAGCACAATGCCGAATTACGTCCAGGGGGAGCAATGCTTCAAACAGTCTGTATACGTGCTTTTCCTGAAAGACCAGTATTAGACTCCGACGCCCCACTGGGTGTTTACTGTAACTCTTGGAGCTTCATATTGACGATGAAACACAGAAATTGCATCGGGATTGAATATAGTAGGCACAATGCCGACTTACGTCCAGGGGGAGCAATGCTTCAAACAGTCTGTATACGTGTCATACAGAGTGGCCAGTATGAGATTGCGACGCACAACTGGGTGTTTACTGTAAACCTTGGAGCTTCATATTGACGATGAAACACAGAAATTGCCTCGGGATTGAATATAGTAGGCACAATGCCGACTTACGTCCAGGGGGAGTAATGCTTCTAACAGTCTGTATATGTGCCGTTACTGAGAGGCCAGTATTAGATTGCGACGCACCACTATGTGTTTACTGTAACCCTTGGAGCATCATATTGACGATGAAACACAGAAATTGCATCGGAATTGAATATAGTAGGCACAATACCGACTTACGTCCAGGGGTAGCAATGCTTCAAACAGTCTGTATACGTGCCGTTACTGAGGGGCCAGTATTAGATTGCAACGCACCACTGGGCGTTTACCGTAACCCTTGGAGCTTCATATTGGCGATGAAACACAGATATTGCATCGGGATTGAATATAGTAGGCACAATGCCGACTTACGTCCAGGGGCAGTAATGCTTCAAACAGTCTGTATACGTGCTTTTCCTGAGGGGCCAGTATTAGATTGCGACGCACCACTGGGTGTTTACTGTAGCCCTTAGAGCTTCATATTGACGATGAAACACAGAAATTGCATCGGGATTGAATATAGTAGGCACAATGCCGACTTACGATCAGGGGGAGGTATGCTTCAAACAGTCTGTAAATATTCCGTTACTGAGAGGCCAGTATTAGATTGCGACGCACCACTGGGTGTTTACTGTTACCCTTGGAGCCTCATATTGACGATGAAACACAGAAATTGCATCGGGATTGAATATAGTAGGCCCAATGCCGACTTACGTCCAGGGGGAGCAATGCTTCAAACAGTCTGTATACGTGCCGTTACTGAGAGGCCAGAATTAGATTGCGACGCACCACTGGGTGTTACTGTAACCCTTGGAGCTTCATATTGACGATGAAACACAGAAATTGCATCGGGATTGAATATAGTACGCACAATGCCGACTTACATCCAGGTGGAGCAATGCTCCAAACAGTCTGTATACGTGCCGTTACTGAGAGGCCAGTATTAGATTCTGACGCACCACTGGGTGTTTACTGTAACCCTTGGAGCTTCATATAGACGATGAAACACGGAAATTGCATCGGGATTGAATATAATAGGCACAATGCCGACTTACGTCCAGGGGGAGGAATGCTTTCTACAGTCTGTATATGTGCCGTTATTGAGAGGCCAGTATTAGATTGCGACGCACCACTGGGTGTTTACAGTAACCCTTGAGCATCAGATTGACGATGAAACACAGAAATTGCATCGGGATTGAATATAGTAGGCACAATGCCGACTTACGTCCAGGGGGAGTAATGCTTCAAACAGTCTGTATACCTGCCTTTCCTGAGAGGCCAGTATTAATCTGCGACGCACCACTGGGAGTTTATTGTAACCCTATGAGCTTCATATTGACTATGAAACACGGAAATTGCATCGGGATTGAATATAGTAGGCACAATGCCGACTTACGTCCGAGGGAGTAATGCTTCAAACAGTCTGTATACGTGCCGTTACTGACAGGCCAGTATTAGATTGCGACGCACCACTGCGTGTTTACTGTAACCATTTTAGCTTCATATTGACGATGAAACACTGAAATTGCATCGGGATTTAATACAGTAGGCACAATGCCGACTTACGTCCAGGGGGAGGAATGCTGCAAACAGTCTGTATATGTGCCGTTACTGAGAGGCCAGTATTAGATTGCGACGCACCACTGGGTGTTACTGTAACCCTTGGAGCTTCATATTGACGATGAAACACAGAAATTGCATCGGGATTGAATATAGTAGGCACAATGCCGACTTACGTCCAGGGGGAGCAATGCTTTAAACAGTCTGTGTACGTGCCGTTACTGAGAGGCCAGTATTAGATTGTGACGCACCACTGGGTGTTTACTGTTACCCTTGGAGCTTCATAATGACGATGAAACACAGAAATTGCATCGGGATTGAATATAGTAGGCTCAATGCCGACTTACGTCCAGGGGGAGCTATGCTTCAAACTGTCTGTATACGTGCCGTTACTGAGAGGCCAGTATTAGATTGCGACGCACCACTGGGTGTTTACTGTAACCCTTGGAGCATCATATTGACGATGAAACACAGAAATTGCATCGGGATTAGATATAGTAGGCACAATGCCGACTTACGTCCTGGGGGAGAAATGCTTCAAACAGTCTGTATACGTGCCTTTCCTGAGAGGCCAGTATTAGATTGCGACGCACCACTGGGTGTTTACTGTAACCCTTGGAGCTTCATATTGACGATGAAACACAGATATTGCATCGGGATTGAATATAGTAGGCACAATGCCAACTTACGTCCAGGGGGAGCAATGCTTCAAACAGTCTGTATACGTGCCGTTACTGAGAGGCCAGTATTAGATTGCGACGAACCTCTGGGTGTTTACTGTAACACTTGGAGCTTCATATTGACGATGAAACACCTAAATTGCATCGTGATTGAATATAGTAGGCACAATGCCGACTTACGTCCAGCGGGAGTAATGCTTCAAACAGTCTGTATATGTGCCGTTCCTGAGAGGCCAGTATGAGATTGCGACGCACCTCTGGGTGTTTACTGTAACCCTTGGAGCTTCATATTGACGATGAAACACAGAAATTGCATCGGGATTGAATATAGTAGGCACAATGCTTACTTACGACCACGGGAACAATACTTCAACAGTCTGTACACGTGCCGTTACTGAGAGGAAAGTATTAGATTGTGACGCACCACTGGGTGTTTACTGTAACCCTTGGAGCTTCATATTGGCGATGAAACACAGATATTTCATAGGGATTGAATATAGTAGGCACAATGCCGACTTACGGCTAAGGGGAGTAATGCTTCAAACAGTCTGTATATGTGCCGTTACTGAGAGGCCAGTATTAGATTGCGACGCACCACTGGGTGTTTACTGTAACCCTTGGAGCTTCATATTGAGGATGAAACACAGAAATTGCATCGGGATTGAATATAGTAGGCACAATGCCGACTTACGTCCAGGGGGAGTAATGATTCTAACAGTCTGTATATGTGCTGTTACTGAGAGGCCAGTATTGGATTGCGACGCACCACTGGGTGTTTACTGTAACTCTTGGAGCTTCATATTGATGATGAAACACAGGAATTGCATCGGTATTAAATATAGTAGGCACAATGCCGACTTACGTCCAGGGGAAGTAATGCTTTAAACAGTGTGTATATGTGCCGTTACTAAGAGGCCAGTAATAGATTGCGACGCACCACTGGGTGTTTACTTTAACCCTTGGAGCTTCATATTGACGATGAAACACAGAAATTGCATCGGGATTGAATATAGTAGGCTCAATGCCGAATTACGTCCAGGGGGAGCAATGTTTCAAACAGTCTGTATACGTGCCGTTACTGAGAGGCCAGTATTAGATTGTGACGCACCACTGGGTTTTTACTGTAACCCTTGGAGCTTCATATTGACGATGAAACACAGAAATTGCATCGGGATTGAATATAGTAGTCACAATGCCGACATACGTCCAGGGGGAGTAATGCTTCAAACCGTGTGTATACGTGTCTTTCCTGAGAGGCCAGTATTAGATTGCGACGCACCACTGGGTGTTTACTGTATCCCTTGGAGCTTCATATTGACGGTGAAGCACAGAAATTGCATCGGGATTGAATATTGTAGGCACAATGCCGATTTACGTCCAGGGGGAATTATGCTTCAATCAGTCTGTATACCTGCCTTTCCTGAGAGGCCAGTATTAAACTGCGACGCACCACTGGGAGTTTCCTGTAACCCTTGGAGCTTCATATTGACGATGAAACACAGAAATTGCATCGGGATTGAATATAGTAGGCACAATGCCGACTTACGTCCAGGTGGAGGAATGCTGCAAACAGTCTGTATATGTGCCGTTACTGAGAGGCCAGTATTAGATTGTGACGCACCACTGGGTGTTTACTGTTACCCTTGGAGCTTCATATTGACGATGAAACACAGAAATTGCATCGGGATTGAATATAGTAGGCTCAATGCCGACTTACGTCCAGGGGGAGCAATGCTTCAAATTGTCTGTATACGTACCGTTACTGAGAGGCCAGTATTAGATTGCGACGCACCACTGGGTGTTTACTGTAACCCTTGGAGCATCATATTGACGATGAAACACAGAAATTGCTTCGGGATTGAATATAGTAGGCACAATGCCGACTTACGTCCAGGGGGAGAAATGCTTCAAACAGTCTGTATACGTGCCTTTCCTGAGAGGCCAGTATTAGATTGCGACGCACCACTGGGTGTTTACTGTAACCCTTGGAGCTTCATATTGACGATGAAACACAGCTATTGCATCGGGATTGAATATAGTAGGCACAATGCCAACTTACGTCCAGGGGGAGCAATGCTTCAAACAGTCTGTATACGTGCCGTTACTGAGACGCCAGTATTAGATTGCGACGAACCTCTGGGAGTTTACTGTAACCCTTGGAGCTTCATATTGACGATGAAACACAGAAATTGCATCGGGATTGAATATAGTAGGCACAATGCCGACTTACGTCCAGGGGGAGTACTGCTTCAAACAGTCTGTATATGTGCCGTTCCTGAGAGGCCAGTATGAGATTGCGATGCACCACTGGGTGTTTACTGTAACCCTTGGAGCTTCATATTGACGATGAAACACAGAAATTGCATCGGGATTGAATATAGTAGGCACAATGCTTACTTACGTCCACGGGAACAATACTTCAACAGTCTGTATACGTGCCGTTACTGAGAGGAAAGTATTAGATTGTGACGCGCCACTGGGTGTTTACTGTAACCCTTGGAGCTTCATATTGGCGATGAAACACAGAAATTTCATCGGGATTGAATATAGTAGGCACAATGCCGACTTACGGCTAAGCGGAGTAATGCTTCAAACAGTCTGTATATGTGCCGTTACTGAGAGGCCAGTATTAGATTGCGACGCACCACTGGGTGTTTACTGTAACCCTTGGAGCTTCATATTGACGATGAAACACAGAAATTGCATCGGGATTGAATATAGTAGGCACAATACCGACTTACGTCCAGGGGGAGCAATGCTTCAAACAGTCTCTATACGTGCCTTTCCTGAGAGAAAAGTATTAGAATGCGATGCACCACTGGGTGTTTACTGTAACCATTGGAGCTTCATATTGACGATGAAACACAGAAATTGCATCGGGATTTAATATAGTAGGCACAATGCCGACTTACGTCCAGGGGGAGTAATGCTTCATACAGTCTGTATATGTGCCGTTACTGAGAGGCCAGAATTAGATTGCGACGCACCACTGGGTGTTACTGTAACCCTTGGAGCTTCATATTGACGATGAAACACAGAAATTGCATCGGGATTGATTATAGTAGGCACAATGCCGACTTACATCCAGGGGGAGCAATGCTTCAAACAGTCTGTATACGTGCCGTCACTGAGAGGCCAGTATTAGATTCTGACGCACCACTGGGTGTTTACTGTAACCCTTGGAGCTTCATATTGACGATGAAACACGGAAATTGCATCGCGATTGAATATAATAGGCACAATGCCGACTTACGTCCAGGGGGAGTAATGCTTCATACAGTCTGTATATGTGCCGTTACTGAGAGGCCAGTATTATATTGCGACGCACCACTGGGTATTTACTGTAATCCTTGGGGCTTCATATTGACGATGAAACATAGAAATTGCATCGGGATTGAATATAGTAGGCACAATGCCGGCTTACGTCCAGGGGGAGTAATGCTTCAAACAGTCTGTATACCTGCCTTTCCTGAGAGGCCAGTATTAAACTGCGACGCACCACTAGGAGATTAATGTAACCCTTGGAGCTTCATATTGACGATGAAACACAGAAATTGCATCGGGATTGAATATAGTAGGCACAATGGCGACTTACGTCCAGGGGGAGCCATACTTCAAACAGTCTGTATACGTGCCGTTACTGAGAGGGCAATATTAGATTGTGACGCACCACTGGGTGTTTACTGTAACCCTTGGAGCTTCATATTGACGATGAAACACAGAAATTGCATCGGGATTGAATATAGTAGGCACAATGCCGAATTACGTCCGGGGGAGAAATGCTTCAAACAGTCTGTATATGTGCCGTTACTGAGAGGCCAGTATTAGATTGCGACGCACCACTGGGTGTTTACTTTAACCCTTGGAGCTTCATATTGACGATGAAACACAGAAATTGCATCGGGATTGAATATAGTAGGCTCAATGCCGACTTACGTCCAGGGGGAGCAATGTTTCAAACAATCTGTATACGTGCCGTTACTGAGAGGCCAGTATTAGATTGTGACGCACCACTGGGTGTTTACTGTAACCCTTGGAGCTTCATATTGGCGATGAAACACAGAAATTGCATCGGGATTGAATATAGTAGTCACAATGCCGACTTACGTCCAGGGGGAGAAGTGCTTCAAACAGTCTGTATATGTGCCCTTACTGAGAGGCCAGTATTAGATTGCGACGCACCACTGGGTGTTTACTGTAACCCTTGGAGCTTCATATTGACGATGAAACACAGTAATTGCATCGGGATTGAATATAGTAGGCACAATGCCGACTTACGTCCAGGGGGAGTAATGCTTCTAACAGTCTGTATATGTGCTGTTACTGAGAGGCCAGTATTAGATTGCCGCGCACCACTGGGTGTTTACTGTAACTCTTGGAGCTTCATATTGATGATGAAACACAGGAATTGCATCGGTATTAAATATAGTAAGCACAATGCCGACTTACGTCCAGGGAAAGTAATGCTTTAAACAGTGTGTATATGTGCCGTTACTAAGAGGCCAGTAATAGATTGCGACGCACCACTGGGTGTTTACTTTAACCCTTGGAGCTTCATATTGACGATGAAACACAGAAATTGCATCGGGATTGAATATAGTAGGCTCAATGCCGAATTACGTCCAGGGGGAGCAATGTTTCAAACAGTCTGTATACGTGCCGTTACTGAGAGGCCAGTATCAGATTGTGGCGCACCACTGGGTGTTAACTGTAACCCTTGGAGCTTCATATTGACGATGAAACACAGAAATTGCATCGGGATTGAATATAGTAGTCACAATGCCGACATACGTCCAGGGGGAGTAATGCTTCAAACAGTGTGTATACGTGTCTTTCCTGAGAGGCCAGTATTAGATTGCGACGCACCACTGGGTGTTTACTGTATCCCTTGGAGCTTCATATTGACGGTGAAGCACAGAAATTGCATCGGGATCGAATATAGTAGGCACAATGCTGACTTACGTCCAGGGGGAGTAATGCTTCAAACAGTCTGTATACCTGCCTTTCCTGAGAGGCCAGTATTAAACTGCGACGCACCACTGGGAGTTTACTGTAACCCTTGGAGCTTCATATTGACGACGAAACATAGAAATTGCATCCGGATTGAATATAGTAGGCACAATGCCGACTTACGTCCAGGTGGAGGAATGCTGCAAACAGTCTGTATATGTGCCGTTACTGAGAGGCCAGTATTAGATTGCGACGCACCACTGGGTGTTACTGTAACCCTTGGAGCTTCATATTGAAGATGAAACACAGAAATTGCATCGGGATTGAATATAGTAGGCTCAATGCCGACATACATCCAGGGGGAGCAATGCTTCAAACAGTCTGTATACGTGCCGTTACTGAGAGGCCAGTATTAGATTCTCACGCACCACTGGGTGTTTACTGTAACACTTGGAGCTTCATATTGACGATGAAACACGGAATTTGCATCGGGATTGAATATAGTAGGCACAATGGCGACTTACCTCCAGGGGGAGCAATGCTTCAAACAGTCTGTATACGTGCCGTTACTGAGAGGCCAGTATTAGATTGTGACGCACCACTGGGTGTTTAGTGTAACCCTTGGAGCTTCATATTGACGATGAAACACAGAAATTGCATCGGGATTGAATATAGTAGGCACAATGCCGACTTACGTCCAGGGGGAGAAATGCTTAAAACAGTCTGTATATGTGCCGTTACTGAGAGGCCAGTATTAGATTGCGACGCACCACTGGGTGTTTACTTTAACCCTTGGAGCTTCATATTGACGATGAAACACAGAAATTGCATCGGGATTGAATATAGTAGGCCCAATGCCGACTTACGTCCAGGGGGAGCAATGTTTCAAACAGTCTGTATGCGTGCCATTGCTGAGAGGCCAGTATTAGATTGTGACGCACCACTGGGTGTTTACTGTAACCCTTGGAGCTTCATATTGACGATGAAACACAGAAATTGCATCGGGATTGAATATAGTAGGCACAATGCCGACTTACGTCCAGGGGGAGTACTGCTTCAAACAGTCTGTATATGTGCCGTTACTGAGAGGCCAGTATTAGATTGCGACGCACCACTGGGTGTTTACTGTAACCCTTGGAGCTTCATATTGACGATGAAACACAGAAATTGCATCGGGATTGAATATAGTAGGCACAATGCCGACTTACGTCCAGGGGGAGTAATGCTTCTAACAGTCTGTATATGAGCTGTTACTGAGAGCCAGTATTAGAATGCGACGCACCACTGGGTGTTTACTGTAACTCTTGGAGCTTCATATTGATGATGAAACACAGAAATTGCATCGGTATTAAATATAGTAGGCACAATGCCGACTTACGTCCAGGGGAAGTAATGCTTTAAACAGTGAGTATATGTGCCGTTACTAAGAGGCCGGTAATAGATTGCGACGCACCACTCGGTGTTTACGGTAACCCTTGGAGCTTCATATTGGCGATGAAACACAGAAATAGCATCGGGATTGAATATAGTAGGCAAAATGCCGACTTACGTCCACGGGGAGTAATGCTTCAAACAGTCTGTATACGTGCCGTTACTGAGAGGCCAGTATTAGATTGTGACGCACCACTGGGTGTTTACTGTAACCCTTGGAGCTTCATATTGACGATGAAACACAGAAATTGCATCGGGATTGAATATAGTAGTCACAATGCCGACATACGTCCAGGGGGAGTAATGCTTCAAACAGTGTGTATACGTGTCTTTCCTGAGAGGCCAGTATTAGATTGCGACGCACCACTGGGTGTTTACTGTATCCCTTGGAGCTTCATATTGACGGTGAAGCACAGAAATTGCATCGGGATTGAATATAGTAGGCACAATGCCGACTTACGTCCAGGGGGAGTAATGCTTCAAACAGTCTGTATACCTGCCTTTCCTGAGAGGCCGGTATTAAACTGCGACGCACCACTGGGAGTTTACTGTAACCCTTGGAGATTCATATTGACGATGATACTTAGAAATTGCACCCGGATTGAATATAGTATGCACAACGCCGACTTACGTCCAGGTGGAGGATTGCTGCAATCAGTCTGTATATGTGCCGTTACTGAGAGGCCAGTATTAGATTGCGACGCACCACTGGGTGTTACTGTAATCCTTGGAGCTTCATATTGACGATGAAACACAGAAATTGCATCGGGATTGAATATAGTAGGCACAATGCCGACATACATCCAGGGGGAGCAATGCTTCAAACAGTCTGTATACGTGCCGTTACTGAGAGGCCAGTATTAGATTCTGACGCACCACTGGGTGTTTACTGTAACCCTTGGAGCTTCATATTGACGATGAAACACGGAAATTGCATCGGGATTGAATATAGTAGGCACAATGGCGACTTACCTCCAGGGGGAGCAATGCTTCAAACAGTCTGTATACGTGCCGTTACTGAGAGGCCAGTATTAGATTGTGACGCACCACTGGGTGTTTAGTGTAACCCTTGGAGTTTCATATTGACGATGAAACACAGAAATTGCATCGGGATTGAATATAGTAGGCACAATGCCGACTTACGTCCAGGGGGAGAAATGCTTCAAACTGTCTGTATATGTGCCGTTACTGAGAGGCCAGTATTAGATTGCGACGCACCACTGGGTGTTTACTTTAACCCTTGGAGCTTCATATTGACGATAAAACACAGAAATTCCATCGGGATTGAATATAGTAGGCTCAATGCCGACTTACGTCCAGGGGGAGCAATGTTTCAAACAGTCTGTATGCGTGCCGTTATGAGAGGCCAGTATTAGATTGTGACGCACCACTGGGTGTTTACTGTAAGCCTTGGAGCTTCATATTGACGATGAAACACAGAAATTGCATCGGGATTGAATATAGTAGGCACAATGCCGACTTACGTCCAGGGGGAGAAGTGCTTCAAACAGTCTGTATATGTGCCATTACTGAGAGGCCAGTATTAGATTGCGACGCACCACTGGGTGTTTACTGTAACCCTTGGAGCTTCATATTGGCGATGAAACACAGAAATAGCATCGGGATTGAATATAGTAGGCAAAATGCCGACTTACGTCCACGGGGAGTAATGCTTCAAACAGTCTGTATATGTGCCGTTACTGAGAGGCCAGTATTAGATTTTGACGCACCACTGAGTGTTTACTGTAACCCTTGGAGGTTCATACTGATGATGAAACACAGGAATTGCATCGGGATTGCATATAATAGGCACAATGCCGACTTACGTCCAGGGGGAGTAATGATTCAAACAGTCTGTATATGTGCCGTTACTGAGAGGCGAGTATTAGATTGCGACACACCACTGGGTGTTTACTGTAACCCTTGGAGCTTCATATTGACGATGAAACACAGAAATTGCATCGGGATTGAATATAGTAGGCACAATGCCGACTTACGTCCAGGGAGAGTAATGTTACAAACAGTCTGTATTCGTGCCTTTCCTGAGAGGCCAGTATTAGATTGCGACGCACCACTGCGTGTTTACTGTAACCCTTGGAGCTTCATATTGACGATGAAACACAGATATTGCATCGGGATTGAATATAGTAGGCACAATGCCGACTTACGTCCAGGGGGAGTAATGCTTCTAACAGTCTGTATTTGTGCCGTTACTGAGAGGCCAGTATTATATTGCGACGCACCACTGGGTGTTTACTGTAACCCTTGGAGCTTCATATTGACGATGAAGCACAGAAATTGGATCGGGATTGAATATAGTAGGCACAATGCCGACTTAAGTCCAGGGGAAGCAATGCTTCGAACAGTATGTATACGTGCCGTTACATTGAGGCCAGTATTAGATTGCGACACACCACTGGGTGTTTACTGTAACCCTTGGAGCTTCATATTGAGAATGAAACACAGAAATTGCATCGGGATTGAATATAGTAGTCACAATGCCGACATACGACCAGGGGGAGTAATGCTTCAAACAGTGTGTATACGTGCCTTTCCTGAGAGGCCAGTATTAGATTGCGACGCACCACTGGGTGTTTACTGTATCCCTTGGAGCTTCATATTGACGATGAAACACAGAAATTGCATCGGGATTGAATATAGTAGGCACAATGCCGACTTACGTCCAGGGGGAGTAATGCTTCAAACAGTCTGTATACCTGCCTTTCCTGAGAGGCCAGTATTAAACTGCGACGCACCACTGGGAGTTTACTGTAACCTTTGGAGCTTCATATTGACGATGAAACACAGAAATTGCATCGGGATTGAATATAGTAGGCACAATGGCGACTTACGTCCAGGGGGAGCAATACTTCAAACAGTCTGTATATGTGCCGTTACTGAGATACCAGTATTATGTTGCGACGCACCACTGGGAGTTTACTGTAACCCTTGGAGCCTCATATTGACGATGAAACACAGAAATTGATTCGGGATTGAATATAGTAGGCAAAATGCCGACTTACGATCAGGGGGAGGAATGCTTCAAACAGTCTGTATATGTGCCGTTACTGAGAGGCCAGTATTAGATTGCGACGCACCACTGGGTGTTTACTGTTACCCTTGGAGCTTCACATTGACGATGAAACACAGATATTGCATCAGGATTGAATATAGTAGGCTCAATGCCGACTTACGTCCAGGGGGAGCAATGCTTCAAACAGTCTGTATACGTGCCGTTACTGGGAGGCCAGTATTAGATTGCGACGCACCACTGGGTGTTTACTGTAACCTTTGGAGCATCATATTGACGATGAAACACAGAAATTGCATCGGGATTAAATATAGTAGGCACAATGCCGACTTACGTCCAGGGGGATAAATGCTTCAAACAGTCTGTATACGTGCCTTTCCTGAGAGGCCAGTATTAAATTGCGACGCACCACTGGGTGTTTACTGTAACACTTGGAGCTTCATATTGACGATGAAACACAGATATTGCATCGGGATTGAATATAGTAGGCACATTGCCAACTTAGGGCCAGGGGGAGCAATGCTTCAAACAGTCTTTATACGTGCCGTTACTGAGAGGCCAGTATTAGATTGCGACGCACCTCTGGGTGTTTACTGTAACCCTTGGAGCTTCATATTGACGATGAAACACAGAAATTGCATCGGGATTGAATATAGTAGGCACAATGCTTACTTACGTCCAGGGGGAGCAATACTCCAACAGTGTGTATACGTGCCGTTACTGAGAGGAACGTATTAGATTGAGACGAACCACTGCGTGTTTACTGTAACCCTTTAGCTTCATATTGACGATGAAACACAGAAATTTCATCGGGATTGAATATAGTAGGCACAATGCCGACTTACGTCTAAGGGAGTAATGCTTCAAACATTCTGTATACGTGCCGTTACTGAGAGGCCAATATTAGATTGCGACGCACCACTGGGTGTTTACTGTAACCCTTGGAGCTTCATATTGACGATGAAACCCAGAAATTGCATCGGGATTGAATGTAGTAGGCACAATGCCGACTTACGTCCAGGGGGAGCAATGCTTCAAACAGTCTGTATACGTGCCTTTCCTGAGAGGCAAGTATTAGATTGCGATGCACCACTGGGTGTTTACTGTAACCATTGGAGCTTTATATTGACGATAAAACACAGAAATTGCATCGGGATTTAATATAGTAGGCACAATGCCGACTTACGTCCAGGGGGAGGAATGCTTCAAACAGTCTGTATATGTGCCGGTACTGAGAGGCCAGTATTAGATTGCGACGCACCACTGGGTGTTACTGTAACCCTTGGAGCTTCATATTGGCGATGAAACACAGAAATAGCATCGGGATTGAATATAGTAGGCACTGTGCCGACTTACATCCAGGGGGAGCAATGCTTCAAACAGTCTGTATATGTGCCGTTACTGAGAGGCCAGTATTAGATTCTGACGCACCACTGGGTGTTTACTGTAACCCTTGGAGCTTCATATTGACGATGAAACACGGAAATTGCATCGCGATTGAATATAATAGGCACAATGCCGACTTACGTCAAGGGGAGGAATGCTTCCTACAGTCTGTATATGTGCCGTCACTGAGAGGCCAGTATTATATTGCGACGCACCACTGGGTGTTTACTGTAACCCTTGGAGCTTCATAGTGACGATGAAACATAGAAATTGCATCGGGATTGAATATAGTAGGCACAATGCCTACTTACGTCCAGGGGGAGTAATGCTTCAAACAGTCTGTATACCTGCCTTTCCTGAGAGGTTGTATTAAACTGCGACGCACCACTGGGAGTTTACTGTAAACCTCGGAGCTTCATATTGACGATGAAACACAGAAATTGCATCGGGATTGAATATAGTAGGCACAATGGCGACTTACGTCCAGGGGGAGCAATGCTCCAAACAGTCTGTATACGTGCCGTTACTGAGAGGGCAGTATTAGATTGTGACGCACCACTGGGTGTTTACTGTAACCCTTGGAGCTTCATATTGACGATGAAACACAGAAATTGCATCGGGATTGAATATAGTAGGCACAATACCGACTTACGTCCAGGGGGAGAAATGCTTCAAACAGTCTGTATATGTGCCGTTACTAAGAGGCCAGTATTAGATTGCGACGCACCACTGGGTGTTTACTTTAACCCTTGGAGCTTCATATTGACGGTGAAACACAGAAATTGCATCGGGATTGAATATAGTAGGCTCAATGCCGACTTACGTCCAGCGGGAGCAATGCTTCAAACAGTCTGTATACGTGCCGTTACTGAGAGGCCAGTATTAGATTGTGACGCACCACTGGGTGTTTACTGTAACCCTTGGAGCTTCATATTGACGATGAAACACAGAAATTGCATCGGGATTAAATATAGTAGGCACAATTCCGACTTACGTCCAGGGGGAGAAGTGCTTCAAACAGTCTGTATATGTGCCGTTACTGAGAGGCCAGTATTAGATTGCGACGCACCACTGGGTGTTTACTGTAACCCTGCGAGCTTCATATTGACGATGAAACACAGAAATTGCATCGGGATTGAAGACAGTAGGCACAATGCCGACTTACGTCCAGGGGGAGTAATGCTTCTAACAGTCTGTATATGTGCTGTTACTGAGAGGCCAGTATTAGATTGCGACGCACCACTGGGTGTTTACTGTAACTCTTGGAGCTTCATATTGATGATGAAACCCAGAAATTGCATCGGTATTAAATATAGTAGGCACAATGCCGACTTACGTCCAGGGGAAGTAATGCTTTAAACAGTGTGTATATGTGCCGTCACTAAGTGGCCAGTAATAGATTGCGACGCACCACTGGGTGTTTACGTTAACCCTTGGAACTTCATATTGGCGATGAAACACAGAAATTGTATCGGGATTGAATATAGTAGGCAAAATGCCGACTTACGTCCACGGGGAGTAATGCTTCAAACAGTCTGTATATGTGCCGTTACTGAGAGGCCAGTATTAGATTGCGACGCACCACTCAGTGTTTACTGTAACCCTAGGAGCTTCATATTGACGATGAAACACAGAAATTGCATCGGGATTGCATATAACAGGCACAATGCCGACTTACGTCCACGGGGAGTAATGCTACAAACAGTCTGTATACGTGCCGTTACTGAGAGGCCAGTATTAGATTGCGACGCACCTCTGGGTGTTTACTGCAACCCTTGGAGCTTCATATGGACGATGAAACACAGAAATTGAATCGGGATTGAATATAGTAGGCACAATGCCGACTTACGTCCAGGGGGAGTAATGCTTCAAACAGTCTGTATATGTGCCGTTACTGAGAGGCCAGTATTAGATTGCGACGCACCACTCAGTGTTTACTGTAACCCTTGGAGCTTCATATTGACGATGAAACACAGAAATTGCATCGGGATTGCAAATAATAGGCACAATGCCTACTTACGTCCAGGGGGAGTAATGATTCAAACAGTCTGTATATGTGCCGTTACTGAGAGGCGAGTATTAGATTGCGACACACCACTGGGTGTTTACTGTAACCCTTGGAGCTTCATATTGACGATGAAACACAGAAATAGCATCGGAATTGAATGTAGTATGCACAATGCCGACTTATGTCCAGGGAGAGTAATGCTACAAACAGTCTGTATACGTGCCTTTCCTGAAAGGCGAGTATTAGATTGCGACGCACCACTGGGTGTTTACTGTAACCCTTGGAGCTTCATATTGACGATGAAACACAGAAATTGCATCGGGATTGAATATAGTAGGCACAATGCCGACTTACGTCCAAGGGGAGTAATGCTTCAAACAGTCTGTATATAAGTCGTTACTGAGAGGCCAGTATTATATTGCGACGCACCACTGGGTGTTTACTGTAACCCTTGGAGCTTCATATTGACGATGAAGCACAGATATTGGATCGGGATTGAATATAGTAGGCACAATGCCGACTTACGTCAAGGGGAAGCAATGCTTCAAACAGTATGTATACATGCCGTTACATTGAGGCCAGTATTAGATTGCGACACACCACTGGGTGTTTACTGTAACCCTTGGAGCTTCATATTGAGAATGAAACACAGAAATTGCATCGGGATTGAATATAGTAGTCACAATGCCGACATACGTCCAGGGGGAGTAATGCTTCAAACAGTCTGTATATGTGCCTTTCCTGAGAGGCCAGTATTAGATTGCGACGCACCACTGGAGTTTACTGTAACCCTTGGAGCTTCATATTGACGATGAAACACAGAAATTGCATCGGGATTGAATATAGTAGGCACAATGCCAACTTACGTCCAGGGGGAGCAATGCAACATACAGTTGTATACGTGCCTTTCCTGAGATTCCAGTATTAGATTGCGACGCACCACTGGATGTTTGCTGTAACCCTTGGAGCTTCATATTGACGATGAAACACAGAAATTGCATCGGGACTGCATATAGTAGGCACAATGCCGATTTACGTCCAGGGGGAGTAATGCTTAAACAGTCTGTATACATGCCTTTCCTGAGAGGCCAGTATTAGATTGCGACGCACCACTGGGTGTTTACTGTAACCCTTGGAGCTTCATATTGACGATGAAACACAGAAATTGCATCGGGATTGAATATAGTAGGCACCATGCCGACTTACGTCCAGGGGGAGCAATGCTTCAAACAGTCTGTATACGTGCCGTTACCGAGATACCAGTATTATATTGCGAATCACCACTGGGTGTTTACTGTAACCCTTGGAGCTTCATATTGACGATGAAACACAGAAATTGAATTGGGATTGAATATAGTAGGCACAATGCCGACTTACGCCCAGGGGGAGTAATGCTTCAAACAGTCTGTATATGTGCCGTTACTGAGAGGCCAGTATTAGATTGCGACGCACCACTGGGTATTTACTGCCACCCTTGGAGCTTCATATTGACGATGAAACACAGTAATTGCATCGGGATTGAATATAGTAGGCACAATGCCGACCTACGTCCAGGGGGAGCAATGCTTCGAACAGTCTGTATACGTGCCGTTACTGAGAGGCCAGTATTAGATTGTGACGCACGACTGGTGTTTACTGTAACCCTTGGAGCTTCATATTGACGATAAAACACGGAAATTGCATCGCGATTGAATACAATAGGTACAATGCCGACTTACGTCCAGGGGGAGGAATGCTTCAAACAGTCTGTATATGTGCCGTTACTGAGATACCAGTATTATATTGCGACGCACCACTGGGTGTTTACTGTAACCCTTGGAGCTTCATATTAACGATGAAACACAGAAATTGCATCGGGATTGAGTATAGTAGGCACAATGCCGACTTACGTCCAGGGGGAGTAATGCTCCAAACAGTCTGTATATGTGCCGTTACTGAGAGGCTAGTATTAGATTGCGACGCACCACTGGGTGTTTACTGTAACCCTTGGAGCTTCATATTGACGATGATACAAAGAAATTGCATCGGGATTGCATAAAGTAGGCACAATGCCGACTTACGTCCAGGGGGAGCAATGCTTCATACAGTTGTATACGTGCCTTTCCTGAGTTTCCAGTATTAGATTGCGATGCACCACTGGGTGTTTACTGTAACCCTTGGAGCTTCAAATTGACGATGAAACACAGAAATTGCATCGGGATTGAATATAGAAGGCACAATGCCGACTTACGACCAGGGGGAGCAATGCTTCAAACAGTCTGTATACGTGCCGTTACTGAGATACAAATATTATATTGCGACGCACCACTGGGTGTTTACTGTAACCGTTGGAGCTTCATATTGACGATGAAACACTGAAATTACTTCGGGATTGAATATAGTAGGCACAATGCCGACTTACGTCCAGGGGGAGTAATGCTTCAAACAGTCTGTATATGTGCCGTTACTGAGAGGCCAGTATTAGACTGCGACGCACCACTGGGTGTTTACTGTAACGCTTGGAGCTTCATATTAACGATGAAACACAGAAATTGCATCGGGATTGAATATAGTAGGCACAATGCCTACTTACGTCCAGGGGGAGTAATGCTTCTAACAGTCTGTATATGTGCCGTACTGAGAGGCCAGTATTAGATTGCGACGCACCACTGGGTGTTTACTGTAACTCTTGGAGCTTCATATTGACGATGAAACACAGAAATTGCATCGGGGTTGAATATACTAGGCACAATGCCGACTTACGTCCAGGGGGAGTAATGCTTTAAACAGTGTGTATTTGTGCCATTACTAAGAGGCCGGTAATAGATTGCGACGCACCACTGGGTGTTTACTGTAACCCTTGGAGCTTCATATTGACGATAAAACACAGAAATTGCTTCGGGATTGAATATAGTGGGCACAATGCCCACTTACGTCCAGGGGCAGTAATGCTTCAAACAGTCTGTATATGTGCCGTCACTGAGAGGCCAGTTTTAGATTGCGACGCGCCACTGGGTGTTTACTGTAACCCTTGGAGCTTCATACTGACGATGAAACACAGAAATTCCATCGGGATTGAATATAGTAGGCACAATGCCTACTTACGTCCAGGGGGAGTACTGCTTCTAACAGTCTGTATATGTGCCGTACTGAGAGGCCAGTATTAGATTGCGACGCACCACTGGGTGTTTACTGTAACTCTTGGAGCTTCATATTGACGATGAAACACAGAAATTGCATCGGGGTTGAATATAGTAGGCACAATAGCGACTTACGTACAGGGGGAGTAATGCTTTAAACAGTGTGTATATGTGCCGCTACTAAGAGGCCAGTAATAGATTGCGACGCACCGCTGGATGTTTACTGTAACCCTTGGAGCTTCATATTGACGATGAAACACAGAAATTGCTTCGGGATTGAATATAGTAGGCACAATGCCGACTTACGTCCAGGGGCAGTAATGCTTCAAACAGTCTGTATATGTGCCGTTACTGAGAGGCCAGTTTTAGATTGCGACGCTTCACTGGGTGTTTACTGTAACCCTTGGAGCTTCATACAGACGATGAAACACAGAAATTCCATCGGGATTGCAAATAGTAGGCACAATGCCGACTTACGTCCAGGGGGAGTAATGATTCAAACAGTCTGTATATGTGCCGTTACTGAGAGGCCAGTATTAGACTGCGACGCACCACTGGGTGTTTACTGTAACCCTTGGAGCTTCATATTGACGATGAAACACAGAAATTGCATCGGGATTGAATATAGTAGGCACAATGCCGACTTACGTCCAGGGGGAGAAATGCTTCAAACAGTCTGTATATGTGCCGTTACTGAGAGGCCAGTATTAGATTCCGACGCACCACTGGGTGTTTACTGTAACCCTTGGAGCATCATATTGACTATGAAACACAGAAATTGCATCGGGATTGAATATAGTAGGCACAATGCCGACTTACGTCCAGGGGGAGTAATGCTTCTAACAGTCTGTATATGTGCCGTTACTGAGTGGCCAGTATTAGATTGGGACGCACCACTGAGTGTTTACTGTAACCCTTGGAGCTTCATATTGACGATGAAACACAGAAACTGCATCGGGATTGCAAATAATAGGCACAATGCCGACTTACGTCCAGGGGGAGTAATGATTCAAACAGTCTGTATACGTGCCGTTACCGAGATACCAGTATTATATTACGACGCACCACTGGGTGTTTACTGTAACCCTTGGGGCTTCATATTGACGATGAAACACAGAAATTGCATTGGGATTGAATATAGTAGGCAAAATGCCGAGTTACGCCCAGGGGGAGTAATGCTTCAAACAGTCTGTATATGTGCCGTTACTGAGAGGCCAGTATTAGATTGCGACGCACCACTGGGTATTTACTGCCACCCTTGGAGGTTCATATTGACGATGAAACACAGTAATTGCATCGGGATTGAATATAGTAGGCACAATGCCGACTTACGTCCAGGGGGAGCAATGCTTCAAACAGTCTGTATACATGCCGTTACTGAGAGGCCAGTATTAGATTGTGACGCACCACTGGTGTTTACTGTAACCCTTGGAGCTCAATATTGACGATGAAACACGGAAATTGCATCGCGATTGAATACAATAGGCACAATGACGACTTAAGTCCAGGGGGAGGAATGCTTCAAACAGTCTGTATATGTGCCGTTACTGAGAGGCCAGTATTAGATAGCGACGCAACACTGGGTGTTTACTGTAACCCTTGGAGCTTCATATTGACGATGAAACATAGAAATTGTATCGGGATTGAATATAGTAGGCACAATGCCGACTTAGGTCCAGGGAGAGTAATGCTACAAACAGTCTGTATACGTGCCTTTCCTGAGAGGCCAGTATTAGATTGCGACGCACCACTGGGTGTTTACTGTAACCCTTGGAGCTTCATATTGACGATGAAACACAGAAATTGCATCGGGATTGAATATAGTAGGCACAATGCCGACTTACGTCCAGGGGGAGTAATGCTTCAAACAGTCTGTATATGTGCCGTTACTGAGAGGCCAGTATTATATTGCGACGCACCACTGGGTGTTTACTGTAACCCTTGGAGCTTCATATTGACGATGAAGCACAGAAATTGGATCGGGATTGAATATAGTAGGCACAATGCCGACTTACGTCCAGGGCTTGCAATGCTTCAAACAGTATGTATACATGACGTTACATTGAGGCCAGTATTAGATTGCGACACACCACTGGGTGTTTACTGTCACCCTTGGAGCTTCATATTGAGAATGAAACACAGAAATTGCATCGGGATTGAATATAGTAGTCACAATGCCGACATACGTCCAGGGGGAGTAATGCTTCAAACAGTCTGTATACGTGCCTTTCCTGAGAGAAAGTATTAGATTGCGACGCACCACTGGGTGTTTACTGTAACCCTTGGAGCTTCATATTGACGATGAAACACAGAAATTGCATCGGGATTGAATGTAGTAGGCACAATGCCGACTTACGTCCAGGGGGAGCAATGCAACATACAGTTGTATACGTGCCTCTCCTGAGATTCCAGTATTAGATTGCGACGCACCACTGGGTGTTTACTGTAACCCTTGGAGCTTCATATTGACGATGAAACACAGAAATTGCATCGGGATTGCATATAGTAGGCACAATGCCGATTTACGTCCAGGGGGAGTAATGCTTCAAACAGTCTGTATACATGCCTTTCCTGAGAGGCCAGTATTAGATTGCGACGCACCACTGGTTGTTTACTGTAACCCTTGGAGCTTCATATTGACGATGAAACACAGATATTGCATCGGGATGAATATAGTAGGCACCATGCCGACTTACGTCCAGGGGGAGCAATGCTTCAAACACTCTGTATACGTGCCGTTACTGAGATACCAGTATTATATTGCGACGCACCACTGGGTGTTTACTGTAACCCTTGGGGCTTCATATTGACGATGAAACACAGAAATTGCATCGCGATTGAATACAATAGGCACAATGCCGACTTACGTACAGGGGGAGGAATGCTTCAAACAGTCTGTATATGTGCCGTTACTGAGAGGCCAGTATTAGATTGCGACGCAACACTGGGTGTTTACTGTAACCCTTGGAGCTTCATATTGACGATGAAACATAGAAATTGTATCGGGATTGAATATAGTAGGCACAATGCCGACTTACGTCCTGGGGGAGTATGCTTCTAACAGTCTGTATACGTGCCTTTCCTGAGAGGACAGTATTAAACTGCGACGCACCATTGGGAGTTTGCTGTAACCCTTGGAGCTTCATATTGACGATGTAACACAGAAATTGCTTCGGGATTGAATATAGTAGGCACAATGACGACTTACGTCCAGGGGCAGTAATGCTTCAAACAGTCTGTATATGTGCCATCACTGAGAGGCCAGTTTTAGATTGCGACGCGCCACTGGGTGTTTACTGTAACCCTTGGAGCTTCATACTGACGATGAAACACAGAAATTCCATCGGGATTGAATATAGTAGGCACAATGCCTACTTAATTCCAGGGGGAGTAATGCTTCTAACAGTCTGTATATGTGCCGTACTGAGAGGCCAGTATTAAATTGCGACGCACCACTGGGTGTTTACTGTAACTCTTGGAGCTTCATATTGACGATGAAACACAGAAATTGCATCGGGGTTGAATATAGTAGGCACAATGCCGACTTACGTACAGGGGGAGTAATGCTTTAAACAGTGTGTATATGTGCCGTTTCTGAGAGGCCAGTTTTAGATTGCGACGCTTCACTGGGTGTTTACTGTAACCCTTGGAGCTTCATACTGACGATGAAACACAGATATTCCATCGGGATTGCAAATAGTCGGCACAATGCCGACTTACGTCCAGGGGGAGTAATGATTCAAACAGTCTGTATATGTGCCGTTACTGAGAGGCCAGTATTAGACTGTGACGCACCACTGGGTGTTTACTGTAACCCTTGGAGCTTCATATTGACGATGAAACACAGAAATTGCATCGGGATTGAATATAGTAGGCACAATGCCGACTTACGTCCAGGGGGAGAAATGCTTCAAACAGTCTGTATATGTGCCGTTACTGAGAGGCCAGTATTAGATTCCGACGCACCACTGGGTGTTTACTGTAACCCTTGGAGCATCGTATTTACTATGAAACACAGAAATTGCATCGGGATTGAATATAGTAGGCACAATGCCGACTTACGTCCAGGGGGAGTAATGGTTCTAACAGTCTGTATATGTGCCGTTACTGAGTGGCCAGTATTAGATTGCGACGCACCACTGAGTGTTTACTGTAACCCTTGGAGCTTCATATTGACGATGAAACACAGAAATATCATCGGGATTGAATATAGTAGGCACAATGCCGACTTACGTCAAGGGGGAGCAACGCAACATACAGTTGTATACGTGCCTCTCCTGAGATTCCAGTGTTAGATTGCGACGCACCACTGGGTGTTTACTGTAACCCTTGGGGCTTCATATTGACGATGAAACACAGAAATTGCATTGGGATTGAATATAGTAGGCAAAATGCCGACTTACGCCCAGGGGGAGTAATGCTTCAAACAGTCTGTATATGTGCCGTTACTGGTGGCCAGTATTAGATTGCGACGCACCACTGGGTATTTACTGCCACCCTTATAGTTTCATATTGACGATGAAACACAGTAATTGCATCGGGATTGAATATAGTAGGCACAATGCCGACTTACGTCCAGGGGGAGCAATGCTTCAAACAGTCTGTATACATGCCGTTACTGAGAGGCCAGTATTAATTTGTGACGCACCACTGGTGTTTACTGTAACCCTTGGAGCTCAATATTGACGATGAAACACGGAAATTGCATCGCGATTGAATACAATAGGCACAATGCCGACTTACGTCCAGGGGGAGGAATGCTTCAAACAGTCTGTATATGTGCCGTTACTGAGAGGCCAGTATTAGATTGCGACGCACCACTATGTGTTTACTGTAACCCTTGGAGCATCATATTGACGATGAAGCACAGAAATTGCATCGGAATTGAATATAGTAGGCACAATACCGACTTACGTCCAGGGGTAGCAATGCTTCAAACAGTATGTATACATGAGGTTACATTGAGGCCAGTATTAGATTGCGACACACCACTGGGTGTTTACTTTAACCCTTGGAGCTTCATATTGAGAATGAAACACAGAAATTGCATCGGGATTGAATATAGTAGTCACAATGCCGACATACGTCCAGGGGGAGTAATGCTTCAAACAGTCTGTATACGTGCCTTTCCTGAGAGAAAGTATTAGATTGCGACGCACCACTGGGTGTTTACTGTAACCCTTGGAGCTTCATATTGACGATGAAAGACAGAAATTGCATCGGGGTTGAATATAGTAGGCACAATGCCGACTTACGTACAGGGGGAGTAATGCTTCAAACAGTCTGTATACGTGCCTTTCCTGAGAGGCCAGTATTAGACTGCGACGTACCATTGGGAGTTTACTGTACCCTTGGAGCTTCATATTGACGATGAAACACAGAAATTGCATCGGGATTGAATATAGTAGGCACAATGCCGACTTGGGTCCAGGGAGAGTAATGCTACAAACAGTCTGTATACGTGCCTTTCCTGAGAGGCCAGTATTAGATTGCGACACACCACTGGGTGTTTACTGTAACCCTTGGAGCTTCATATTGACGATGAAACACAGAAATTGCATCGGGATTGAATATAGTAGGCACAATGCCGACTTACGTCCAGGGGGAGTAATGCTTCAAACAGTCTGTATACGTGCCGTTACTGAGAGGCCAGTATTATATTGCGACGCACCACTGGGTGTTTACTGTAACCCTTGGTGCTTCATATTGACGATGAAGCACAGTAATTGGATCGGGATTGAATATAGTAGGCACAATGCCGACTTACGTCCACGGATTGCAATGCTTCAAACAGTATGTATACTTGACATTACATTAGGGCAGTATTAGATTGCGACACACCACTGGGTGTTTACTGTAACCCTTGGAGCTTCATATTGAGAATGAAAGAAAGAAATTGCATCGGGATTGAATATAGTAGTCACAATGCCGACATACGTCCAGGGGGAGTAATGCTTCAAACAGTCTGTATACGTGCCTTTCCTGAGAGAAAGTATTAGATTGCGACGCACCACTGGGTGTTTACTGTAACCCTTGGAGCTTCATATTGACGATGAAACACAGAAATTGCATCGGGATTGAATATAGTTGGCACAATGCCTACTTACGTCCAGGGCGAGTAATGCTTCTAACAGTCTGTATATGTGCCGTACTGAGAGGCCAGTATTAGATTGCGACGCACCACTGGGTGTTTACTGTAACTCTTGGAGCTTCATATTGACGATGAAACACAGAAATTGCATTGGGGTTGAATATAGTAGGCACAATGCCGACTTACGTACAGGGGGAGTAATGCTTTAAACAGTGTGAATATGTGCCGTTACTAAGAGGCCAGTAATAGATTGCGACGCACCACTGGGTGTTTACTGTAACCCTTGGAGCTTCATATTGACGATGAAACACAGAAATTGCTTCGGGATTGAATATAGTAGGCACAATGCCGACTTACGTCCAGGGGCAGTAATCCTTCAAACAGTCTGTATATGTGCCGTTACTGAGAGGCCAGTTTTAGATTGCGACGCGCCACTGGGTGTTTACTGTAACCCTTGGAGCTTCATACTGACGATGAAACACAGAAATTCCATCGGGATTGCAAATAGTAGGCACAATGCCGACTTACGTCCAGGGGGAGTAATGATTCAAACAGTCTGTATATGTGCCGTTACTGAGAGGCCAGTATTAGACTGCGACGCACCACTGGGTGTTTACTGTAACCCTTGGAGCTTCATATTGACGATGAAACACAGAAATTGCATCGGGATTGAATATAGTAGGCACAATCCCGACTTACGTCCAGGGGGAGAAATGCTTCAAACAGTCTGTATATGTGCCGTTACTGAGAGGCCAGTATTAGATTGCGACGCACCACTGGGTGTTTACTGTAACCCTTGGAGCTTCATATTGACTATGAAACACAGAATTTGCATCGGGTTTGAATATAGTAGGCACAATGCCGACTTACGTCCAGGGGGAACTATGCTTCAAACAGTCCGTATTCGTGCCGTTATAGAGAGGCCAGTATTAGATTGTGACGCACTACTGGGTGTTTACTGTAACCCTTGGAGCTTCATATTGACGATGAAACACAGAAATTGCATCGGGATTTAATATAGTAGGCAAAAATTCGGACTTAAGTCCAGGGGGAGTAATGCTTCAAACAGTCTGTATACGTGCCTATCCTGAGAGGCCAGTATTAGACTGCGACGCACCATTGGGAGTTTACTGTACCCTTGGAGCTTCATATTGACGATGAAACACAGAAATTGCATCGGGATTGAATATAGTAGGCACAATGCCGACTTGGGTCCAGGGAGAGTAATGCTACAAACAGTCTGTATACGTGCCTTTCCTGAGAGGCCAGTATTAGATTGCGACACACCACTGGGTGTTTACTGTAACCCTTGGAGCTTCATATTGACGATGAAACACAGAAATTGCATCGGGATTGAATATAGTAGGCACAATGCCGACTTACGTCCAGGGGGAGTAATGCTTCAAACAGTCTGTATACGTGCCGTTACTGAGAGGCCAGTATTATATTGCGACGCACCACTGGGTGTTTACTGTAACCCTTGGTGCTTCATATTGACGATGAAGCGCAGTAATTGGATCGGGATTGAATATAGTAGGCACAATGCCGACTTACGTCCACGGATTGCAATGCTTCAAACAGTATGTATACATGACGTTACATTGAAGCCAGTATTAGATTGCGACACACCACTGGGTGTTTACTGTAACCCTTGGAGCTTCATATTGAGAATGAAACACAGAAATTGCATCGGGATTGAATATAGTAGTCACAATGCAGACATACGTCCAGGGGGAGTAATGCTTCAAACAGGCTGTATACGTGCCTTTCCTGAGAGAAAGTATTAGATTGCGACGCACCACTGGGTGTTTACTGTAACCCTTGGAGCTTCATATTGACGATGAAACACAGAAATTGCATCGGGATTGAATATAGTAGGCACAATGCCGACTTACGTCCAGAGGGAGTAATGCTTCAAACAGTCTGTATACATGCCTTTCCTGAGAGGCCAGTATTAGATTGCGACGCACCACTGGGTGTTTACTGTAACCCTTGGAGCTTCATATTGACGATGAAACACAGAAATTGCATCGGGAAGAATATAGTAGGCACCATGCCGACTTACGTCCAGGGGGAGCAATGCTTCAAACAGTCTGTATACGTGCCGTTACCGAGATACCAGTATTATATTGCGACGCACCACTGGGTGTTTACTGTAACCCTTGGAGCTTCATATTGACGATGAAACACAGAAATTGCATTGGGAATGAATATAGTAGGCACAATGCCGACTTACGCCCAGGGGGAGTAATGCTTCGAACAGTCTGTATATGTGCCGTTACTGAGAGGCCAGTATTAGATTGCGACGCACCACTGGGTATTTACTGCCACCCTTGGAGCTTCATATTGGCGATGAAACACAGTAATTGCATCGGGATTGAATATAGTAGGCACAATGCCGACTTACGTCCAGAGGGAGTAATGCTTCAAACAGTCTGTATACGTGCCGTTACTGAGTGGCCAGTATTAGATTGTGACGCACCACTGGTGTTTACTGTAACCCTTGGAGCTTCATATTGACGATGAAACACGAAAATTGCATCGCGATTGAGTACAATAGGCACAATGCCGACTTACGTCCAGGGGGAGGAATGCTTCAAACAGTCTGTATATGTGCCGTTACTGAGAGGCCAGTATTAGATTGCGACGCAACACTGGGTGTTTACTGTAACCCTTGGAGCTTCATATTGACGATGAAACATAGAAATTGTATCGGGATTGAATATAGTAGGCACAATGCCGACTTACGTCCAGGGGAAGTAATGCTTCAAACGGTCTGTATACGTGCCTTTCCTGAGAGGCCAGTATTAAACTGCGACGCACCATTGGGAGTATGCTGTAACCCTTGGAGCTTCATATTGACGATGTAACACAGAAATTGCATCGGGATTGAATATAGTATGCACAATGCCAACTTACGTCCAGGGGGAGCAATGCTTCAAACAGTCTGTATACGTGCCGTTACTGAGATACCAGTATTATATTGCGACGCACCACTGGGTGTTTACCGTAACCGTTGGAGCTTCATATTGACGATGAAACACAGATATTGATTCGGGATTGAATATAGTAAGCACAATGCCGACTTACGTCCAGGGGGAGCAATGCTTCAAACAGTCTGTATACTTGCCGTTACTGAGAGGCCAGTATTAAACTGCGACGCGCCACTGGGTGTTTACTGTAACCCTTGGAGCTTCATATTGACGATGAAACACAGAAATTGCATCGGGATTGAATGTAGTAGGCACAATGCCGACTTACGTCCAGGGGGAGTAATGCTTCAAACAGTCTGTATATGTGCCGTTACTGAGAGGCTAGTATTAGATTGCGACGCACCACTGGGTGTATACTGTAATCCTTGGAGCTTCATATTGACGATGAAACACAGAAATTGCATCGGGATTGCATAAAGTAGGAACAATACCGACTTACGTCCAGGGGGAGCAATGCTTCATACAGTTGTATACGTGCCTTTCCTGAGTTTCCAGTATTAGATTGCGACGCACCACTGGGTGTTTACTGTAACCCTTGGAGCTTCATATTGACGATGAAACACAGAAATTGCACCGGGATTGAATATAGTAGGCACAATGCCGACTTACGACCAGGGGGAGCAATGCTTCAAACAGTCTGTATACGTGCCGTTACTGAGATACAAGTATTATATTGCGACGCACCACTGGGTGTTTACTGTAACCGTTGGAGCTTCATATTGACGATGAAACACTGAAATTGCTTCGGGATTGAATATAGTAGGCACAATGCCGACTTACGTCCAGGGGGAGGAATCCTTCAAACAGTCTGTATATGTGCCGTTACTGAGAGGCCAGTATTAGACTGCGACGCACCACTGGGTGTTTACTGTAACCCTTGGAGCTTCATATTAACGATGAAACACAGAAATTACATCGGGATTGAATATAGTAGGCACAATGCCTACTTACGTCCAGGGGGAATAATGCTTTTAACAGTCTGTTTATGTGCCGTACTGAGAGGCCAGTATTAGATTGCGACGCACCACTGGGTGTTTACTGTAACTCTTGGAGCTTCATATTGTCGATGTAACACAGAAATTCCATCGGGATGGCATATAGTAGGCACAATGCCGACTTACGTCCAGGGGGAATAATTATTCAAACAGTCTGTATATGTGCCGTTACTGAGAGGCCAGTATTAGACTGCGACGCACAACTGGGTGTTTACTGTAACCGTTGGAGCTTCATATTGACGATGTAACACTGAAATTGCTTCGGGATTGAATATAGTAGGCACAATGCCGACTTACGTCCAGGGGGAGCAATGCTTCATACAGTTGTATACGTGCCGTTCCTGAGATTCCAGTATTAGATTGCGACGCACCACAGGGTGTTTACTGTAACCCATGGAGCTTCCTATTGTCGATGAAACACAGAAATTGCATCGGGATTGAATATAGTAGGTACAATGCCGACTTACGTCCAGGGGGAGTAATGCTTCAAACAGTCTATATACGTGCTGGTACTGAGAGGCCAATATTAGATTGCGACGCAAAACAGGGTGTTTTCTGTAACCCTTGGAGCTTCATATTGACGATGAAACACAGAAATTGCATCGGGATTGAATATAGTAGGCACAATGCCGACTTACGTCCAGGGAGAGTAATGCTACAAACAGTCTGTATACGTGCCTTTCCTGAAAGGCCAGTATTAGATTGCGACGCACCACTGGGTGTTTACTCTAACCCTTGGAGCTTCATATTGAGGATGAAACACAGAAAATGCATCAGGATTGAATATAGTAGGCACAATGTCGACTTACGTCCAGGGGGAGTATGCTTCAAACATTCTGTATATGTGCCGTTACTGAGAGGCCAGTATTAGATTGCGGCGCACCACTGGGTGTTTACTGTAACCCTTGGAGCTTCATATTGACGATGAAACACAGAAATTGCATCGGGATTGAATATAGTAGGCACAATGCCGACTTAAGTCCGGGGGGAGCAATGCTTCAAACAGTCTGTATACGTGCCGTTACATTGAGGCCAGTTTTAGATTGCGACAAACCACTGGGTGTTTACTGTAACCCTTGGAGCTTCATATTGGGACTGAAACACTGAAATTGCATCGGGATTGAATATAGTAGGCACAATGCCGACTTACGTCCAGGGGGAGTAATGCTTCAAACAGTCTCTATACGTGCCTTTCCTGAGAGGCCAGTATTAGATTGCGACGCACCACTGGGTGTTTACTGTAACCCTTGGAGCTTCATATTGACGAAGAAACACAGAAATTGCATCGGGAATGAATATAGTAGGCACAATGACGACTTACGTCCAGGGGGAGCAATGCTTCAAACAGTCTGTATACGTGCCGTTACTGAGATACCAGTATTATATTGCGACGCACCACTGGGTGTTTACTGTAATCCTTGGAGCTTCATATTGACGATGAAACACATAAATTGCATTGGGATTGAATATAGTAGGCACAATGCCGCCTTACGCGCAGGGGGAGTAATGCTTCAAACAGTCTGTATACGTGGCTTTCCTGAGAGGCCAGTATTAGATTGCGACGCACCACTGTGTGTTTACTGCCACCCTTGGAGCTTCATATTGACGATGAAACACAGAAATTGCATCGGAATTGAATATAGTAGGCACTATGCCGACTTACGTCCAGGGGGAGCAATGCTTCAAACAGTCTGTATACGTGCCTTTCCTGAGAGACCAGTATTAGACTGCGACGCAACATTGGGTGTTTACTGTAACACATGGAGTTTCATATTGACGATGAAACACAGAAATTGCATCGGGATTGAATATAGTAGGCACAATGCCGACTTACGTCCAGGGGGAGCAATGCTTCAAACAGTCTGTATACGTGCCGTTACAGAGAGGCCAGTATTAGATAGCGACCCGGCTCTGGATGTTTACTGTAACCCTTGGAGCTTCATATTGACGATGAAACACAGAAATTGCATTGGGATTGAATATAGTAGACACAATGCCGACTTATGTCCAGGGGGAGCAATGCTTCAAAGATTCTGTGTACGTGTCTTTCCTGAGAGGCAAGTTTTAGATTGCGACGCACCACTGGGTGTTTACTGTAACCCTTGGAGCTTCATATTGACGATGAAACACAGAAATTGCATCGGGAATGAATATGGTAGGCACAATGACGACTTACGTTCAAGGGGAGCAAGCTTTAAACAGTCTGTATACGTGCCGTTACTAAGAGGCCAGTATCAGATTGCGACGCACCACTGGCTGTTTACTGTAACCCTTGGAGCTTCATATTGACTATGAAACACAGAAATTGCATCGGGATAGAATATAGTAGGCACAATGCCGACTTACGTCCAGGGGGAGGAATCCTTCAAACAGTCTGTATATGTGCCGTTACTGAGAGGCCAGTATTAGACTGCGACGCACCACTGGGTGTTTACTGTAACCCTTGGAGCTTCATATTAACGATGAAACACAGAAATTACATCGGGATTGAATATAGTAGGCACAATGCCTACTTACGTCCAGGGGGAATAATGCTTCTAACAGTCTGTTTATGTGCCGTACTGAGAGGCCAGTATTAGATTGCGACGCACCACTGGGTGTTTACTGTAACTCTTGGAGCTTCATATTGTCGATGTAACACAGAAATTCCATCGGGATGGCATATAGTAGGCACAATGCCGACTTACGTCCAGGGGGAATAATTATTCAAACAGTCTGTATATGTGCCGTTACTGAGAGGCCAGTATTAGACTGCGACGCACCACTGGGTGTTTACTGTAACCGTTGGAGCTTCATATTGACGATGTAACACTGAAATTGCTTCGGGATTGAATATAGTAGGCACAATGCCGACTTACGTCCAGGGGGAGCAATGCTTCATACAGTTGTATACGTGCCGTTCCTGAGATTCCAGTATTAGATTGCGACGCACCACAGGGTGTTTACTGTAACCCATGGAGCTTCCTATTGTCGATGAAACACAGAAATTGCATCGGGATTGAATATAGTAGGTACAATGCCGACTTACGTCCAGGGGGAGCAATGCTTCATACAGTTGTATACGTGCCGTTCCTGAGATTCCAGTATTAGATTGCGACGCACCACAGGGTGTTTACTGTAACCCTTGGAGCTTCATATTGACGATGAAACACAGAAATTGCATCGGGATTGAATATAGTAGGCACAATGCCGACTTACGTCCAGGGAGAGTAATGCTACAAACAGTCTGTATACGTGCCTTTCCTGAAAGGCCAGTATTAGATTGCGACGCACCACTGGGTGTTTACTCTAACCCTTGGAGCTTCATATTGAGGATGAAACACAGAAAATGCATCAGGATTGAATATAGTAGGCACAATGTCGACTTACGTCCAGGGGGAGTATGCTTCAAACATTCTGTATATGTGCCGTTACTGAGAGGCCAGTATTAGATTGCGACGCACCACTGGGTGTTTACTGTAACCCTTGGAGCTTCATATTGACGATGAAACACAGAAATTGCATCGGGATTGAATATAGTAGGCACAATGCCGACTTAAGTCCGGGGGGAGCAATGCTTCAAACAGTCTGTATACGTGCCGTTACATTGAGGCCAGTTTTAGATTGCGACAAACCACTGGGTGTTTACTGTAACCCTTGGAGCTTCATATTGGGACTGAAACACTGAAATTGCATCGGGATTGAATATAGTAGGCACAATGCCGACTTACGTCCAGGGGGAGTAATGCTTCAAACAGTCTCTATACGTGCCTTTCCTGAGAGGCCAGTATTAGATTGCGACGCACCACTGGGTGTTTACTGTAACCCTTGGAGCTTCATATTGACGAAGAAACACAGAAATTGCATCGGGAATGAATATAGTAGGCACAATGACGACTTACGTCCAGGGGGAGCAATGCTTCAAACAGTCTGTATACGTGCCGTTACTGAGATACCAGTATTATATTGCGACGCACCACTGGGTGTTTACTGTAATCCTTGGAGCTTCATATTGACGATGAAACACATAAATTGCATTGGGATTGAATATAGTAGGCACAATGCCGCCTTACGCGCAGGGGGAGTAATGCTTCAAACAGTCTGTATACGTGGCTTTCCTGAGAGGCCAGTATTAGATTGCGACGCACCACTGTGTGTTTACTGCCACCCTTGGAGCTTCATATTGACGATGAAACACAGAAATTGCATCGGAATTGAATATAGTAGGCACTATGCCGACTTACGTCCAGGGGGAGCAATGCTTCAAACAGTCTGTATACGTGCCTTTCCTGAGAGACCAGTATTAGACTGCGACGCAACATTGGGTGTTTACTGTAACACATGTAGTTTCATATTGACGATGAAACACAGAAATTGCATCGGGATTGAATATAGTAGGCACAATGCCGACTTACGTCCAGGGGGAGCAATGCTTCAAACAGTCTGTATACGTGCCGTTACAGAGAGGCCAGTATTAGATAGCGACCCGGCTCTGGATGTTTACTGTAACCCTTGGAGCTTCATATTGACGATGAATCACAGAAATTGCATTGGGATTGAATATAGTAGACACAATGCCGACTTACGTCCAGGGGGAGCAATGCTTCAAAGATTCTGTGTACGTGTCTTTCCTGAGAGGCAAGTTTTAGATTGCGACGCACCACTGGGTGTTTACTGTAACCCTTGGAGCTTCATATTGACGATGAAACACAGAAATTGCATCGGGAATGAATATGGTAGGCACAATGACGACTTACGTTCAAGGGGAGCAAGCTTTAAACAGTCTGTATACGTGCCGTTACTAAGAGGCCAGTATCAGATTGCGACGCACCACTGGCTGTTTACTGTAACCCTTGGAGCTTCATATTGACTATGAAACACAGAAATTGCATCGGGATAGAATATAGTAGGCACAATGCCGACTTACGTCCAGGGGGAGTAATGCTTCAAACAGTCTGTATATGAGCCGTTACTGCGAGGCAAGTATTAGATTGCGACGCACCACTGGGTGTTTACTGTAACCCTTGGAACTTCATATTGACGATGAAACACAGAAATTGCATCGGGATTGAATATAGTATTCACAATGCCGACTTACGTCCAGGGGGAGCAATGCTTCAGAGAGTCTGTGTACGTGCCGTTACTGAGAGGCCAGTATTAGATTGCGACGCACCACTGGGTGTTTACTGTAACCACTGGGACAACATATTGACGATGAAACACAGAAATTGCATCGGGATTAAATATAGTAGGCACAATGCCGACTTACGTCCAGGGGGAGCAATGCTTCAAACAGTCTGTATACGTGCCTTTCCTGAGAGGCCAGTATTAGATTGCGACGCACCACTGGGTGTTTACTGTAACCATTGGAGCTCCATATTGACGATGAAACCCAGAAATTGCATCGGGATTGAATATAGTAGGCACAATGTCGACTTACGTCCAGGGGGAGCAATTCTTCAAACAGTCTGTATACGTGCCTTTCCTGAGAGTTCAGTATTAGATTGCGACGCACCACTGGGTGTTTACTGTAACACTTGGAGCTTCATATTTACGATGAAACACAGAAATTGCATCGGGATTGAATATAGTAGGCACAATGCCGACTTATGTCCAGGGGGAGCAATGCTTCAAACATTCTGTATACGTGCCATTACTGACAGGCCAGTATTAGATTGCGGCGCACAACAGGGTGTTTACTGTAACCCTTGGAACTTCATATTAACGATGAAACACAGAAATTGCATCGTGATAGAATATAGTAGGCACAATGCCGACTTACGTCCCAGGGGAGCAATGCTTCAAACAGTCTGTATACGTTCCGTTACTGAGAGGCCAGTATTAGATTGTGACGCACCACTTGGTGTTTACTGTAACCCTTGGAGCTCCATATTGACGATGAAACACAGAAATTGCATCAGGATTGAATATAGTAGGCAGAATGCCGACTTACGTCAAGGGAGTGTAATGCTTCAAACAGTCTGTATACGTGCCGTTACTGCTAGGCCAGTATTAAAATGCGACGCACCACTGGGTGTTTACTGTAACCCTTGGAGCTTCATATTGACGATGAAACACAGAAAATGCATCGGGATTAAATATAGTAGGCACAATGCCGACTTACGTCCAGGGGGAGCAATGCTTCGAACTGTGTGTATACGTGCTTTTCCTGAGAGGCCAGAATTAGATTGCGACGCACCACTGGGTGTTTACTGTAACCCTTGGAGCTTCATATTGACGATGAAACACAGATATTGTTTCGGGATTGAATATAGTAGGCACAATGCCGACTTACATCAAGGGGGAGCAATGCTTCAAACAGTCTGTATACGTGCGTTTCCTGAGAGGCCAGTATTAGATTTCGACGCACCACTGGGTGTTTACTGTAACTCTTGGAGCTTCATATTGACGATAAAACACAGAAATTGCATCAGGATTGAATATAGTAGGCACAATGCCGACTTACGTCCAGGGGGAGCAATGCTTCATACAGTTATATACAGGCCTGTCCTGAGATTCTAGTATTAGATTGCGACGGACCACTGGGTGTTTACTGTAACCCATGGAGCTTCATATTGACAATGAAACACAGAAATAGCACCGGGATTGAATATAGTAGGCACAATGCCGACTTACGTCCAGGGGGAGTAATGCTTCAAACAGTCTGTATACGTGCCTTTCTTGAGAGGCCAGTATTAGATTGCGACGCACCACTGGGTGTTTACTGTAACCCTTGGGGCTTCATATTGACGATGAAACACAGACATTGCATCGGGATTGAATATAGTAGGTACATTGCCGACTTACGTCCAGGGAGAGTAATGCTACAAACAGTCTGTATACGTGCCTTTCCTGAGAGGCCAGTATTAGATTGCGACGCACCACTGGGTGTTTACTGTAACCCTTGGAGCTTCATGTTGACGATGAAACACAGAAATTGCATTGGGATTGAATATAGTAGGCGCAATGCCAACTAACGTCCAGGGGAGCAATGCTTCAAACAGTCGGTGTACGTGCCTCTCCTGAGAGGCCAGTAATAGATTGCGATGCACCACTGGGTGTTTACTGTAACCCTTGGAGCTTCCCATTGACGATGAAACACAGAAATTGCATCGGGATTGAATATAGTAGGCACAATGCTACCTACGTCCAAGGACAGCAATGCCTCAAACAGTCTGTATACGTGCCGTTACTGAGAGGCTAGTATTAGATTGTGACGCACTATTAGGTGATTACTGTAACCCTTGGAGCTCCATATTGACGATGAAACACAGAAATTGCATCGGGACTGGATATAGTAGGCAGAATGCCAACTTACGTCCAGGGGGAGCAATGCTTCAAACAGTCTGTATACGTGCCTTTCCTGAGAGGCCAGTATTAGATTGCGACGCACCACTGGGTGTTTACTGTAACCCTTGGAGCTTCATATTGACGATGAAACACAGAAATTGAATCGGGATTGAATATAGTAGGCACAATGCCGACTTACGTCCAGGGGGAGCAATGCTTCAAACAGTCTGTATACGTGCCTTTCCTGAGAGGCCTGTATTAGTTTGCACGCACCACTGGGTGTTGACTGTAACCCTTGGAGTTTCATATTGACGATGAAACACAATAATTGCATAGGGATATAATATAGTAGGCACAATGCCGACTTACGTCCAGGGGGAGTAATGCTTCAAACAGTCTGTATACGTGCTTTTCCTGAGAGGCCAGTAATAGATTGCGACGCACCACTGGGTGTTTACTGTAACCATTGGAGCTTCATATTGACGATGAAACACAGAAATTGCATCGGGATTGAATATAGTAGGCACAATGTCGACTTACGTCCAGGGGGAGCAATTCCTCAAACAGTCTGTATACGTGCCTTTCCTGAGAGTTCAGTATTAGATTGCGACGCACCACTGGGTGTTTACTGTAACACTTGGAGCTTCATATTTACGATGAAACACAGAAATTGCATCGGGATTGAATATAGTAGGCACAATGCCGACTTATGTCCAGGGGGAGCAATGCTTCAAACATTCTGTATACGTGCCATTACTGAGAGGCCAGTATTAGATTGCGGCGCACAACAGGGTGTTTACTGTAACCCTTGGAACTTCATATTAACGATGAAACACAGAAATTGCATCGTGATAGAATATTGTAGGCACAATGCCGACTTACGTCCCAGGGGAGCAATGCGTCAAACAGTCTGTATCCGTTCCGTAACTGAGAGGCCAGTATTAGATTGTGACGCACCACTTGGTGTTTACTGTAACCCTTGGAGCTCCATATTGACGATGAAACACAGAAATTGCATCGGGATTGAATATAGTAGGCAGAATGCCGACTTACGTCAAGGGGGTGTAATGCTTCAAACAGTCTGTATACGTGCCGTTACTGAGAGGCCAGTATTAAAATGCGACGCACCACTGGGTGTTTACTGTAACCCTTGGAGCTTCATATTGACGATGAAACACAGAAATTGCATCGGGATTAAATATAGTAGGCACAATGCCGACTTACGTCCAGGGGGAGCAATGCTTCAAACTGTGTGTATACGTGCTTTTCCTGATAGGCCAGTATTAGATTGCGACGCACCACTGGGTGTTTACTGTAACCCTTGGAGCTTCATATTGACGATGAAACACAGATATTGTATCGGGATTGAATATAGTAGGCACAATGCCGACTTACATCAAGGGGGAGCAATGCTTCAAACAGTCTGTATACGTGCGTTTCCTGAGAGGCCAGTATTAGATTGCGACGCACCACTGGGAGTTTACTGTAACCCATGGAGCTTCATATTGACGATGAAACACAGAAATTGCATCGGGAATGAATAAGGTAATCACAATGCTGACTTACGTCCAGGGGGAGTAATGCTTCAAACAGTCTGTATACGTGCCGTTACTGAGAGGCAAGTATTAGATTGTGACGCACCATTAGGTGATTACTGTAACCCTTGGAGCTCCATATTGACGATGAAACACAGAAATTGCATCGGGACTGAATATAGTAGGCAGAATGCCAACTTACGTCCAGGGGGAGCAATGCTTCAAACAGTCTGTATACGTGCCTTTCCTGAGAGGCCAGTATTAGATTGCGACGCACCACTGGGTGTTTACTGTAACCCTTGGAGCTTCATATTGACGATGAAACACAGAAATTGCATCGGGATTGAATATAGTAGGCACAATGCCGACTTACGTCCAGGGGGAGCAGTGCTTCAAACAGTCTGTATACGTGCCTTTCCTGAGAGGCCAGTATTAGATTGCACGCACCACTGGGTGTTTACTGTAACCCTTGGAGCTTCATATTGACTATGAAACACAGAAATTGCATCGGGATAGAATATAGTAGGCACAATGCCGACTTACGTCCAGGGGGAGTAATGCTTCAAACAGTCTGTATATGAGCCGTTACTGCGAGGCAAGTATTAGATTGCGACGCACCACTGGGTGTTTACTGTAACCCTTGGAACTTCATATTGACGATGAAACACAGAAATTGCATCGGGATTGAATATAGTATTCACAATGACGACTTACGTCCAGGGGGAGCAATGCTTCAAAGAGTCTGTGTACGTGCCGTTACTGAGAGGCCAGTATTAGATTGCGACGCACCACTGGGTGTTTACTGTAACCACTGGGACAACATATTGACGATGAAACACTGAAATTGCATCGGGATTAAATATAGTAGGCACAATGCCGACTTACGTCCAGGGGGAGCAATGCTTCAAACTGTCTGTATACGTGCCTTTCCTGAGAGGCCAGTATTAGATTGCGACGCACCACTGGGTGTTTACTGTAACCATTGGAGCTTCATATTGACGATGAAACACAGAAATTGCATCGGGATTGAATATAGTAGGCACAATGTCGACTTACGTCCAGGGGGAGCAATTCTTCAAACAGTCTGTATACGTGCCTTTCCTGAGAGTTCAGTATTAGATTGCGACGCACCACTGGGTGTTTACTGTAACACTTGGAGCTTCATATTTACGATGAAACACAGAAATTGCATCGCGATTGAATATAGTAGGCACAATGCCGACTTATGTCCAGGGGGAGCAATGCTTCAAACATTCTGTATACGTGCCATTACTGAGAGGCCAGTATTAGATTGCGGCGCACAACAGGGTGATTACTGTAACCCTTGGAACTTCATATTAACGATGAAACACAGAAATTGCATCGTGATAGAATATAGTAGGCACAATGCCGACTTACGTCCAGGGGGAGCAATGCTTCAAACAGTCTGTATACGTGCCTTTCCTGAGAGGCCAGTATTTGATTGTGACGCACCACTTGGTGTTTACTGTAACCCTTGGAGCTCCATATTGACGATGAAACACAGAAATTGCATCGGGATTGAATATAGTAGGCAGAATGCCGACTTACGTCAAGGGGGTGTAATGCTTCAAACAGTCTGTATACGTGCCGTTACTGAGAGGCCAGTATTAAAATGCGACGCACCACTGGGTGTTTACTGTAACCCTTGGAGCTTCATATTGACGATGAAACACAGAAATTGCATCGGGATTAAATATAGTAGGCACAATGCCGACTTATGTCCAGGGGGAGCAATGCTTCAAACTGTGTGTATACGTGCTTTTCCTGAGAGGCCAGTATTAGATTGCGACGTACCACTGGGTGTTTACTGTAACCCTTGGAGCTTCATATTGACGATGAAACACAGATATTGTATCGGGATTGAATATAGTAGGCACAATGCCGACTTACATCAAGGGGGAGCAATGCTTCAAACAGTCTGTAGTCGTGCGTTTCCTGAGAGGCCAGTATTAGATTGCGACGCACCACTGGGTGTTTACTGTAACCCTTGGAGCTTCATATTGACATGAAACACAGAAATTGCATCGGGATTGAATATAGTAGGCACAATGCCGACTTACGTCCAGGGGGAGCAATGCTTCATACAGTTATATACGGGCCTGTCCTGAGATTCCAGTATTAGATTGCGACGGACCACTGGGTGTTTACTGTAACCCATGGAGCTTCATATTGACAATGAAACACAGAAATTGCACCGGGATTGAATATAGTAGGCACAATGCCGACTTACGTCCAGGGGGAGTAATGCTTCAAACAGTCTGTATACGTGCCTTTCTTGAGAGGCCAGTAATAGATTGCGATGCACCACTGGGTGTTTACTGTAACCCTTGGAGCTTCCCATTGACGATGAAACACAGAAATTGCGTCGGGATTGAATATAGTAGGCACAATGCCGACTTACGTCCAAGGGGAGCAATGCTTCAAACAGTCTGTATACGTGCCGTTACTGAGAGGCTAGTATTAGATTGTGACGCACCATTAGGTGATTACTGTAACCCTTGGAGCTCCATATTGACGATGAAACACAGAAATTGCATCGGGACTGAATATAGTAGGCAGAATGCCAACTTACGTCCAGGGGGAGCAATGCTTCAAACAGTCTGTATACGTGCCTTTCCTGAGAGGCCAGTATTAGATTGCGACGCACCACTGGGTGTTTACTGTAACCCTTGGAGCTTCATATTGACGATGAAACACAGAAATTGAATCGGGATTGAATATAGTAGGCACAATGCCGACTTACGTCCAGGGGGAGCAATGCTTCAAACAGTCTGTATACGTGCCTTTCCTGAGAGGCCTGTATTAGATTGCACGCACCACTGGGTGTTGACTGTTACCCTTGGAGCTTCATACTGACGATGAAACACAAAAATTGCATCGGGATTGAATATAGTAGGCTCAATGCCGCCTTACGTCTAGGGGGAGTAATGTTTCAAAGAGTCTGTATATGTGCCGTTACTGAGAACCAGTATTAGATTGCGACGCACCTCTGGGTATTTACTGAAACCCTTGGAGCTTCATATTGACGATGAAACACAAAAATTGCATCGGGATTGAATATAGTAGGCATAATGCGGACTTACGTCCATGGTGAATAATGCTTCAAACAGTCTCTATACGTGCCTTTCCTGAGAGGCCAGTATTAGACATCGACGCACCACTGGGAGTTTACTGTAACCCATGGAGCTTCATATTGACGATGAAACACAGAAATTGCATCGGGATTGAATATGGTAGGCACAATGCCGACTTACGTCCAGGGGGAGTAATGCTTCAAACAGTCTGTATACGTGCCATTACTGAGAGGCAAGTATTAGATTGTGACGCACCATTAGGTGATTACTGTAACCCTTGGAGCTCCATATTGACGATGAAACACAGAAATTGCATCGGGACTGAATATAGTAGGCAGAATGACAACTTACGTCCAGGGGGAGCAAAGCTTCAAACAGTCTGTATACGTGCCTTTCCTGAGAGGCCAGTATTAGATTGCGACGCACCACTGGGTGTTCACTGTAACCTTTGCAGCTTCATACTGACGATGAAACACAGAAATTGCATCGGGATTGAATATAGTAGGCTCAATGCCTACTTACGTCTAGGGGGAGTAATGTTTCAAAGAGTCTGTATATGTGACGTTACTGAGAGGCCAGTATTAGATTGCGACGCACCACTGGGTATTTACTGTAACCCTTGGAGCTTCATATTGACGATGAAACACAGAAATTGCATTGGGATTGAATATAGTAGGCGCAAAGCCAACTAACGTCCAGGGGAGCAATGCTTCAAACAGTCGGTGTACGTGCCTCTCCTGAGAGGCCAGTAATAGATTGCGATGCACCACTGGGTGTTTACTGTAACCCTTGGAGCTTCCCATTGACGATGAAACACAGAAATTGCGTCGGGATTGAATATAGTAGGCACAATGCCGACTTACGTCCAAGGGGAGCAATGCTTCAAACAGTCTGTATACGTGCCGTTACTGAGAGGCTAGTATTAGATTGTGACGCACCATTAGGTGATTACTGTAACCCTTGGAGCTCCATATTGACGATGAAACACAGAAATTGCATCGGGACTGAATATAGTAGGCAGAATGCCAACTTACGTCCAGGGGGAGCAATGCTTCAAACAGTCTGTATACGTGCCTTTCCTGAGAGGCCAGTATTAGATTGCGACGCACCACTGGGTGTTTAGTGTAACCCTTGGAGCTTCATATTGACGATGAAACACAGAAATTGAATCGGGATTGAATATAGTAGGCACAATGCCGACTTACGTCAAGGGGAGCAATGCTTCAAACAGTCTGTATACGTGCCTTTCCTGAGAGGCCTGTATTAGATTGCACGCACCACTGGGTGTTGACTGTAACCCTTGGAGCTTCATACTGACTATGAAACACAGAAATTGCATCGGGATTGAATATAGTAGGCTCAATGCCGCCTTACGTCTACGGGGAGTAATGTTTCAAAGAGTCTGTATATGTGCCGTTACTGAGAGGCCAGTATTAGATTGCGACGCACCTCTGGGTATTTACTGAAACCCTTGGAGCTTCATATTGACGATGAAACACAAAAAAGTGCATCGGGATTGAATATAGTAGGCATAATGCGGACTTACGTCCATGGGGAATAATGCTTCAAACAGTCTGTATACGTGCCTTTCCTGAGAGGCCAGTATTAGACATCGACGCACCACTGGGAGTTTACTGTAACCCATGGAGCTTCATATTGACGATGAAACACAGAAATTGCATCGGGATTGAATATGGTAGGCACAATGCCGACTTACGTCCAGGGGGAGTAATGCTTCAATCAGTCTGTATACGTGCCATTACTGAGAGGGAAGTATTAGATTGTGACGCACCATTAGGTGATTACTGTAACCCTTGAGGCTCCATATTGACGATGAAACACAGAAATTGCATCGGGACTGAATATAGTAGGCAGAATGACAACTTACGTCCAGGGGGAGCAAAGCTTCAAACAGTCTGTATACGTGCCTTTCCTGAGAGGCCAGTATTAGATTGCGACGCACCACTGGGTGTTCACTGTAACCTTTGCAGCTTCATACTGACGATGAAACACAGAAATTGCATCGGGATTGAATATAGTAGGCTCAATGCCTACTTACGTCTAGGGGGAGTAATGTTTCAAAGAGTCTGTATATGTGCCGTTACTGAGAGGCCAGTATTAGATTGCGACGCACCACTGGGTATTTACTGTAACCCTTGGAGCTTCATATTGACGATGAAACACAAAAATTGCATCGGGATTGAATATAGTAGGCATAATGCGGACTTACGTCCAGGTGGAATAATGCTTCAAACAGTCTGTATACGTGCCTTTACTGAGAGGCCAGTATTAGACATCGACGCACCACTGGGAGTTTACTGTAACCCATGGAGCTTCATATTGACGATGAAACACAGAAATTGCATCGGGATTGAATATAGTAGGCACAATGCCGACTTACGTCCAGGGGGAGTAATGCTTCAAACAGTCTGTATATGTGCCGTTACTGAGAGGCCAGTATTAGATTGCGACGCACCACTGCGTATTTACTGTAACCCTTGGAACTTCATATTGACGATGAAACACAGAAATTGCATCAGGATTGAATATAGTATGCACAATGCCGACTTACGTCCAGGGAGAGCAATGCTTCAAACAGTCTGTATACGTGACTTTCCTGAGAGGCCAGTATCAGATTGCGACGCACCACTGGGTGTTTACTGTAACCCTTGGTGCTTCATATTGACGATGAAACACAGAAATTGCATCGGTATTGAATATAGTAGCCACAATGCTGACTTGCGTCCAGGGGGAGCAATGCTTCAAACAGTCTGTATAAGTGCCGTTACTGAGAGGCCAGTATTAGATTGTGACGCACCACTTGGTGATTACTGTAACCCTTGGAGCTCCATATTGACGATGAAACACAGAAATTGCATCGGGATTGACTATAGTAGGCAGAATGCCAACTTACGTTCAGGGGGTATAATGCTTCAAACAATCTGTATACGTGCCGTTACTGAGAGGCCAGTATTAGATTGCACGCAGCACTGGGTGTTTACTGTAACCCTTGGAGTTTCATATTGACGATGAAACACAATAATTGCATCGGGATTTAATATAGTAGGCACAATGCCGACTTACGTCCAGGGGGAGCAATGCTTCAAACAGTCTGTATACGTGCTTTTCCTGAGAGGCCAGTATTAGATTGCGACGCACCTCTGGGTGTTTACTGTAACCCTTGGAGCTTCATATTGACGATGAAACACAGAAATAGCATCGGGATTGAATATAGTAGGCACAATGACGACTTACGTTCAAGGGGAGCAAGCTTCAAACAGTCTGAATACGTGCCGTTACTGAGAGATCAGTATCAGATTGCGACGCACCACTGGGTGTTTACTGTAACCCTTGGAGCTTCATATTGACTATGAAACACAGAAATTGCATCGGGATAGAATATAGTACGCACAATGCCGACTTACGTCCAGGGGGAGTAATGCTTCAAACAGTCTGTATATGTGCCGTTACTGAGAGGCCAGTATTAGATTTTGACGCACCACTGAGTGTTTACTGTAACCCTTGGAGGTTCATACTGATGATGAAACACAGAAATAGCATCGGGATTGAATATAGTATGCACAATGCCGACTTACGTCCAGGGGGAGCAATACTTCAAACACTCTGTATACGTGACTTTCCTGAGAGGCCAGTATTAGATTGCGACGCACCACTGGGTGTTTACTGTAACCCTTGGAGCTTCATGTTGACGATGAAACACAGAAATTGCATTGGGATTGAATATAGTAGGCGCAAAGCCAACTAACGTCCAGGGGAGCAATGCTTCAAACAGTCGGTGTACGTGCCTCTCCTGAGAGGCCAGTAATAGATTGCGATGCACCACTGGGTGTTTACTGTAACCCTTGGAGCTTCCCATTGACGATGAAACACAGAAATTGCGTCGGGATTGAATATAGTAGGCACAATGCCGACTTACGTCCAAGGGGAGCAATGCTTCAAACAGTCTGTATACGTGCCGTTACTGAGAGGCTAGTATTAGATTGTGACGCACCATTAGGTGATTACTGTAACCCTTGGAGCTCCATATTGACGATGAAACACAGAAATTGCATCGGGACTGAATATAGTAGGCAGAATGCCAACTTACGTCCAGGGGGAGCAATGCTTCAAACAGTCTGTATACGTGCCTTTCCTGAGAGGCCAGTATTAGATTGCGACGCACCACTGGGTGTTTAGTGTAACCCTTGGAGCTTCATATTGACGATGAAACACAGAAATTGAATCGGGATTGAATATAGTAGGCACAATGCCGACTTACGTCAAGGGGAGCAATGCTTCAAACAGTCTGTATACGTGCCTTTCCTGAGAGGCCTGTATTAGATTGCACGCACCACTGGGTGTTGACTGTAACCCTTGGAGCTTCATACTGACTATGAAACACAGAAATTGCATCGGGATTGAATATAGTAGGCTCAATGCCGCCTTACGTCTACGGGGAGTAATGTTTCAAAGAATCTGTATATGTGCCGTTACTGAGAGGCCAGTATTAGATTGCGACGCACCTCTGGGTATTTACTGAAACCCTTGGAGCTTCATATTGACGATGAAACACAAAAATTGCATCGGGATTGAATATAGTAGGCATAATGCGGACTTACGTCCATGGGGAATAATGCTTCAAACAGTCTGTATACGTGCCTTTCCTGAGAGGCCAGTATTAGACATCGACGCACCACTGGGAGTTTACTGTAACCCATGGAGCTTCATATTAACGATGAAACACAGAAATTGCATCGGGATTGAATATGGTAGGCACAATGCCGACTTACGTCCAGGGGGAGTAATGCTTCAATCAGTCTGTATACGTGCCATTACTGAGAGGCAAGTATTAGATTGTGACGCACCATTAGGTGATTACTGTAACCCTTGAGGCTCCATATTGACGATGAAACACAGAAATTGCATCGGGACTGAATATAGTAGGCAGAATGACAACTTACGTCCAGGGGGAGCGAAGCTTCAAACAGTCTGTATACGTGCCTTTCCTGAGAGGCCAGTATTACATTGCGACGCACCACTGGGTGTTCACTGTAACCTTTGCAGCTTCATACTGACGATGAAACACAGAAATTGCATCGGGATTGAATATAGTAGGCTCAATGCCTACTTACGTCTAGGGGGAGTAATGTTTCAAAGAGTCTGTATATGTGCCGTTACTGAGAGGCCAGTATTAGATTGCGACGCACCACTGGGTATTTACTGTAACCCTTGGAGCTTCATATTGACGATGAAACACAAAAATTGCATCGGGATTGAATATAGTAGGCATAATGCGGACTTACGTCCAGGTGGAATAATGCTTCAAACAGTCTGTATACGTGCCTTTACTGAGAGGCCAGTATTAGACATCGACGCACCACTGGGAGTTTACTGTAACCCATGGAGCTTCATATTGACGATGAAACACAGAAATTGCATCGGGATTGAATATAGTAGGCACAATGCCGACTTACGTCCAGGGGGAGTAATGCTTCAAACAGTCTGTATATGTGCCGTTACTGAGAGGCCAGTATTAGAATGCGACGCACCACTGGTGTTTACTGTAACCCTTGGAGCATCATATTGTAGATGAAACACAAAAATTGCATCGGGATTAAATATAGTAGGCACAATGCCGACTTACGTCCAGGGGGAGCAATGCTTCAAACAGTCTGTATACGTGCCCTTCCTGAGAGGCCAGTATTAGATTGCGACGCACCACTGGGTGTTTACCGTAACCCTTGGAGCTTCATATTGACGATGAAACACAGAAATTGCATCGGGATTGAATATAGTAGGCACAATGCCGACTTACGTCCAGGGGGAGCAATGCTTCAAACAGTCTGTATACGTGCCTTTCCTGAGAGGCCAGTATTAGATTGCACGCAGCACTGGGTGTTTACTGTAACCCTTGGAGTTTCATATTGACGATGAAACACAATAATTGCATCGGGATTTAATATAGTAGGCACAATGCCGACTTACGTCCAGGGGGAGCAATGCATCAAACAGTCTGTGTACGTGCTTTTCCTGAGAGGCCAGTATTAGATTGCGACGCACCTCTGGGTGTTTACTGTAACCCTTGGAGCTTCATATTGACGATGAAACACAGAAATAGCATCGGGATTGAATATAGTAGGCACAATGACGACTTACGTTCAAGGGGAGCAAGCTTCAAACAGTCTGTATACGTGCCGTTACTGAGAGATCAGTATCAGATTGCGACGCACCACTGGGTGTTTACTGTAACCCTTGGAGCTTCATATTGACTATAAAACACAGAAATTGCATCGGGATAGAATATAGTACGCACAATGCCGACTTACGTCCAGGGGGAGTAATGCTTCAAACAGTCTGTATATGTGCCGTTACTGAGAGGCAAGTATTAGATTGCGACGCACCACTGGGTGTTTACTGTAACCCTTGGAACTTCATATTGACGATGAAACACAGAAATTGCATCGGGATTGAATATAGTATTCACAAAGCCGACTTACGTCCAGGGGGAGCAATGCTTCAAAGAGTCTGTGTACGTGCCGTTACTGTGAGGCCAGTATTAGATTGCGACGCACCACTGGGTGTTTACTTTAACCACTGGGACAACATATTGACGATGAAACACAGATATCGCATCGGGATTAAATATAGTAGGCACAATGCCGACTTACGTCCAGGGGGAGCAATGCTTCAAACAGTCTGTATACGTGCCTTTCCTGAGAGGCCAGTATTAGATTGCGACGCACCACTGGGTGTTTACTGAAACCATTGAAGCTTCATATTGACGATGAAACACAGAAATTGCATCGGGATTGTATATAGTAGGCACAATGTCGACTTACGTCCAGGGGGAGCAATTCTTCAATCAGTCTGTATACGTGCCTTTCCTGAGAGTTCAGCATTAGATTGCGACGCACCACTGGGTGTTTACTGTAACACTTGGAGCTTCATATTTACGATGAAACACAGAAATTGCATCGGGATTGAATATAGTAGGCACAATGCCGACTTATGTCCAGGGGGAGCAATGCTTCAAACAGTCTGTATACGTTCCGTTACTGAGAGGCCAGTATTAGATTGTGACGCACCACTTGGTGTTTACTGTAACCCTTGGAGCTCCATATTGACGATGAAACACAGAAATTGCATCGGGATTGAATATAGTAGGCAGAATGCCGACTTACGTCAAGGGGGTGTAATGCTTCAAATAGTCTGTATACGTGCCGTTACTGAGAGGCCAGTATTAGATTGCGACGCACCTCTGGGTATTTACTGAAACCCTTGGAGCTTCATATTGACGATGAAACACAAAAATTGCATCGGGATTGAATATAGTAGGCATAATGCGGACTTACGTCCATGGGGAATAATGCTTCAAACAGTCTGTATACGTGCCTTTCCTGAGAGGCCAGTATTAGACATCGACGCACCACTGGGAGTTTACTGTAACCCATGGAGCTTCATATTGACGATGAAACACAGAAATTGCATCGGGATTGAATATGGTAGGCACAATGCCGACTTACGTCCAGGGGGAGTAATGCTTCAATCAGTCTGTATACGTGCCATTACTGAGAGGCAAGTATTAGATTGTGACGCACCATTAGGTGATTACTGTAACCCTTGAGGCTCCATATTGACGATGAAACACAGAAATTGCATCGGGACTGAATATAGTAGGCAGAATGACAACTTACGTCCAGGGGGAGCAAAGCTTCAAACAGTCTGTATACGTGCCTTTCCTGAGAGGCCAGTATTACATTGCGACGCACCACTGGGTGTTCACTGTAACCTTTGCAGCTTCATACTGACGATGAAACACAGAAATTGCATCGGGATTGAATATAGTAGGCTCAATGCCTACTTACGTCTAGGGGGAGTAATGTTTCAAAGAGTCTGTATATGTGCCGTTACTGAGAGGCCAGTATTAGATTGCGACGCACCACTGGGTATTTACTGTAACCCTTGGAGCTTCATATTGACGATGAAACACAAAAATTGCATCGGGATTGAATATAGTAGGCATAATGCGGACTTACGTCCAGGTGGAATAATGCTTCAAACAGTCTGTATACGTGCCTTTACTGAGAGGCCAGTATTAGACATCGACGCACCACTGGGAGTTTACTGTAACCCATGGAGCTTCATATTGACGATGAAACACAGAAATTGCATCGGGATTGAATATAGTAGGCACAATGCCGACTTACGTCCAGGGGGAGTAATGCTTCAAACAGTCTGTATATGTGCCGTTACTGAGAGGCCAGTATTAGAATGCGACGCACCACTGGTGTTTACTGTAACCCTTGGAGCATCATATTGTAGATGAAACACAAAAATTGCATCGGGATTAAATATAGTAGGCACAATGCCGACTTACGTCCAGGGGGAGCAATGCTTCAAACAGTCTGTATACGTGCCCTTCCTGAGAGGCCAGTATTAGATTGCGACGCACCACTGGGTGTTTACCGTAACCCTTGGAGCTTCATATTGACGATGAAACACAGAAATTGCATCGGGATTGAATATAGTAGGCACAATGCCGACTTACGTCCAGGGGGAGCAATGCTTCAAACAGTCTGTATACGTGCCTTTCCTGAGAGGCCAGTATTAGATTGCACGCAGCACTGGGTGTTTACTGTAACCCTTGGAGTTTCATATTGACGATGAAACACAATAATTGCATCGGGATTTAATATAGTAGGCACAATGCCGACTTACGTCCAGGGGGAGCAATGCATCAAACAGTCTGTGTACGTGCTTTTCCTGAGAGGCCAGTATTAGATTGCGACGCACCTCTGGGTGTTTACTGTAACCCTTGGAGCTTCATATTGACGATGAAACACAGAAATAGCATCGGGATTGAATATAGTAGGCACAATGACGACTTACGTTCAGGGGGAGCAAGCTTCAAACAGTCTGTATACGTGCCGTTACTGAGAGATCAGTATCAGATTGCGACGCACCACTGGGTGTTTACTGTAACCCTTGGAGCTTCATATTGACTATAAAACACAGAAATTGCATCGGGATGGAATATAGTACGCACAATGCCGACTTACGTCCAGGGGGAGGAATGCTTCAAACAGTCTGTATATGTGCCGTTACTGAGAGGCAAGTATTAGATTGCGACGCACCACTGGGTGTTTACTGTAACCCTTGGAACTTCATATTGACGATGAAACACAGAAATTGCATCGGGATTGAATATAGTATTCACAAAGCCGACTTACGTCCAGGGGGAGCAATGCTTCAAAGAGTCTGTGTACGTGCCGTTACTGTGAGGCCAGTATTAGATTGCGACGCACCACTGGGTGTTTACTTTAACCACTGGGACAACATATTGACGATGAAACACAGATATCGCATCGGGATTAAATATAGTAGGCACAATGCCGACTTACGTCCAGGGGGAGCAATGCTTCAAACAGTCTGTATACGTGCCTTTCCTGAGAGGCCAGTATTAGATTGCGACGCACCACTGGGTGTTTACTGAAACCATTGAAGCTTCATATTGACGATGAAACACAGAAATTGCATCGGGATTGTATATAGTAGGCACAATGTCGACTTACGTCCAGGGGGAGCAATTCTTCAATCAGTCTGTATACGTGCCTTTCCTGAGAGTTCAGCATTAGATTGCGACGCACCACTGGGTGTTTACTGTAACACTTGGAGCTTCATATTTACGATGAAACACAGAAATTGCATCGGGATTGAATATAGTAGGCACAATGCCGACTTATGTCCATGGGGAGCAATGCTTCAAACAGTCTGTATACGTTCCGTTACTGAGAGGCCAGTATTAGATTGTGACGCACCACTTGGTGTTTACTGTAACCCTTGGAGCTCCATATTGACGATGAAACACAGAAATTGCATCGGGATTGAATATAGTAGGCAGAATGCCGACTTACGTCAAGGGGGTGTAATGCTTCAAATAGTCTGTATACGTGCCGTTACTGAGAGGCCAGTATTAGATTGCGACGCACCTCTGGGTATTTACTGAAACCCTTGGAGCTTCATATTGACGATGAAACACAAAAATTGCATCGGGATTGAATATAGTAGGCATAATGCGGACTTACGTCCATGGGGAATAATGCTTCAAACAGTCTGTATACGTGCCTTTCCTGAGAGGCCAGTATTAGACATCGACGCACCACTGGGAGTTTACTGTAACCCATGGAGCTTCATATTGACGATGAAACACAGAAATTGCATCGGGATTGAATATGGTAGGCACAATGCCGACTTACGTCCAGGGGGAGTAATGCTTCAATCAGTCTGTATACGTGCCATTACTGAGAGGCAAGTATTAGATTGTGACGCACCATTAGGTGATTACTGTAACCCTTGAGGCTCCATATTGACGATGAAACACAGAAATTGCATCGGGACTGAATATAGTAGGCAGAATGACAACTTACGTCCAGGGGGAGCAAAGCTTCAAACAGTCTGTATACGTGCCTTTCCTGAGAGGCCAGTATTAGATTGCGACGCACCACTGGGTGTTCACTGTAACCTTTGCAGCTTCATACTGACGATGAAACACAGAAATTGCATCGGGATTGAATATAGTAGGCTCAATGCCTACTTACGTCTAGGGGGAGTAATGTTTCAAAGAGTCTGTATATGTGCCGTTACTGAGAGGCCAGTATTAGATTGCGACGCACCACTGGGTATTTACTGTAACCCTTGGAGCTTCATATTGACGATGTAACACAAAAATTGCATCGGGATTGAATATAGTAGGCACAATGCGGACTTACGTCCAGGTGGAATAATGCTTCAAACAGTCTGTATACGTGCCTTTACTGAGAGGCCAGTATTAGACATCGACGCACCACTGGGAGTTTACTGTAACCCATGGAGCTTCATATTGACGATGAAACACAGAAATTGCATCGGGATTGAATATAGTAGGCACAATGCCGACTTACGTCCAGGGGGAGTAATGCTTCAAACAGTCTGTATATGTGCCGTTACTGAGAGGCCAGTATTAGATTGCGACGCACCACTGCGTATTTACTGTAACCCTTGGAACTTCATATTGACGATGAAACACAGAAATTGCATCAGGATTGAATATAGTATGCACAATGCCGACTTACGTCCAGGGGGAGCAATGCTTCAAACAGTCTGTATACGTGACTTTCCTGAGAGGCCAGTATCAGATTGCGACGCACCACTGGGTGTTTACTGTAACCCTTGGTGCTTCATATTGACGATGAAACACAGAAATTGCATCGGTATTGAATATAGTAGCCACAATGCTGACTTGCGTCCAGGGGGAGCAATGCTTCAAACAGTCTGTATAAGTGCCGTTACTGAGAGGCCAGTATTAGATTGTGACGCACCACTTGGTGATTACTGTAACCCTTGGAGCTCCATATTGACGATGAAACACAGAAATTGCATCGGGATTGACTATAGTAGGCAGAATGCCAACTTACGTTCAGGGGGTATAATGCTTCAAACAATCTGTATACGTGCCGTTACTGAGAGGCCAGTATTAGAATGCGACGCACCACTGGTGTTTACTGTAACCCTTGGAGCATCATATTGTCGATGAAACACAGAAATTGCATCGGGATTAAATATAGTAGGCACAATGCCGACTTACGTCCAGGGGGAGCAATGCTTCAAACAGTCTGTATACGTGCCCTTCCTGAGAGGCCAGTATTAGATTGCGACGCACCACTGGGTGTTTACCGTAACCCTTGGAGCTTCATATTGACGATGAAACACAGAAATTGCATCGGGATTGAATATAGTAGGCACAATGCCGACTTACGTCCAGGGGGAGCAATGCTTCAAACAGTCTGTATACGTGCCTTTCCTGAGAGGCCAGTATTAGATTGCACGCAGCACTGGGTGTTTACTGTAACCCTTGGAGTTTCATATTGACGATGAAACACAATAATTGCATCGGGATTTAATATAGTAGGCACAATGCCGACTTACGTCCAGGGGGAGCAATGCTTCAAACAGTCTGTATACGTGCTTTTCCTGAGAGGCCAGTATTAGATTGCGACGCACCTCTGGGTGTTTACTGTAACTCTTGGAGCTTCATATTGACGATGAAACACAGAAATAGCATCGGGATTGAATATAGTAGGCACAATGACGACTTACGTTCAAGGGGAGCAAGCTTCAAACAGTCTGTATACGTGCCGTTACTGAGAGATCAGTATCAGATTGCGACGCACCACTGGGTGTTTACTGTAACCCTTGGAGCTTCATATTGACTATGAAACACAGAAATTGCATCGGGATAGAATATAGTACGCACAATGTCGACTTACGTCCAGGGGGAGTAATGCTTCAAACAGTCTGTATATGTGCCGTTACTGAGAGGCAAGTATTAGATTGCGACGCACCACTGGGTGTTTACTGTAACCCTTGGAACTTCATATTGACGATGAAACACAGACATTGCATCGGGATTGAATATAGTATTCACAATGCCGACTTACGTCCAGGGGGAGCAATGCTTCAAAGAGTCTGTGTACGTGCCGTTACTGTGAGGCCAGTATTAGATTGCGACGCACCACTGGGTGTTTACTTTAACCACTGGGACAACATATTGACGATGAAACACAGAAATCGCATCGGGATTAAATATAGTAGGCACAATGCCGACTTACGTCCAGGGGGAGCAATGCTTCAAACAGTCTGTATACGTGCCTTTCCTGAGAGGCCAGTATTAGATTGCGACGCACCACTGGGTGTTTACTGTAACCATTGGAGCTTCATATTGACGATGAAACACAGAAATTGCATCGGGATTGTATATAGTAGGCACAATGTCGACTTACGTCCAGGGGGAGCAATTCTTCAATCAGTCTGTATACGTGCCTTTCCTGAGAGTTCAGCATTAGATTGCGACGCACCACTGGGTGTTTACTGTAACACTTGGAGCTTCATATTTACGATGAAACACAGAAATTGCATCGGGATTGAATATAGTAGGCACAATGCCGACTTATGTCCAGGGGGAGCAATGCTTCAAACAGTCTGTATACGTTCCGTTACTGAGAGGCCAGTATTAGATTGTGACGCACCACTTGGTGTTTACTGTAACCCTTGGAGCTCCATATTGACGATGAAACACAGAAATTGCATCGGGATTGAATATAGTAGGCAGAATGCCGACTTACGTCAAGGGGGTGTAATGCTTCAAATAGTCTGTATACGTGCCGTTACTGAGAGGCCAGTATTAAAATGCGACGCACCACTGGGTGTTTACTGTAACCCTTGGAGCTTCATATTGACGATGAAACACAGAAATTGCATCGGGATTGAATATAGTAGGCACAATGCCGACTTACGTCCAGGGGGAGCAATGCTTCAAACAGTCTGTATACGTGCCTTTCCTGAGAGGCCAGTATTAGATTGCACGCAGCACTGGGTGTTTACTGTAACCCTTGGAGTTTCATATTGACGATGAAACACAATAATTGCATCGGAATTTAATATAGTAGGCACAATGCCGACTTACGTCCAGGGGGAGCAATGCTTCAAACAGTCTGTATACGTGCTTTTCCTGAGAGGCCAGTATTAGATTGCGACGCACCTCTGGGTGTTTACTGTAACCCTTGGAGCTTCATATTGACGATGAAACACAGAAATTGCATCGGGATTGAATATAGTAGGCACAATGACGACTTACGTTCAAGGGGAGCAAGCTTCAAACAGTCTGTATACGTGCCGTTACTGAGAGGCCAGTATCAGATTGCGACGCTCCACTGGGTGTTTACTGTAACCCTTGGAGCTTCATATTGACTATGAAACACAGAAATTGCATCGGGATTGAATATAGTATTCACAATGCCGACTTACGTCCAGGGGGAGCAATGCTTCAAAGAGTCTGTGTACGTGCCGTTACTGAGAGGCCAGTATTAGATTGCGATGCACCACTGGGTGTTTACTGTAACCACTGGGACAACATATTGACGATGAAACACAGAAATCGCATCGGGATTAAATATAGTAGGCACAATGCCGACTTATGTCCAGGGGGAGCAATGCTTCAAACATTCTGTATACGTGCCGTTACTGAGAGGCCAGTATTAGATTGCGGCGCACAACAGGGTGTTTACTGTAACCCTTGGAACTTCATATTAACGATGAAACACAGAAATTGCATCGTGATAGAATATAGTAGGCACAATGCCGACTTACGTCCCAGGGGAGCAATGCTTCAAACAGTCTGTATACGTTCCGTTACTGAGAGGCCAGTATTAGATTGTGACGCACCACTTGGTGTTTACTGTAACCCTTGGAGCTCCATATTGACGATGAAACACAGAAATTGCATCGGGATTGAATATAGTAGGCACAATGCCGACTTACGTCAAGGGGGTGTAATGCTTCAAACAGTCTGTATACGTGCCGTTACTGAGAGGCCAGTATTAAAATGCGACGCACCACTGGGTGTTTACTGTAACCCATGGAGCTTCATATTGACGATGAAACACAGAAATTGCATCGGGATTAAATATAGTAGGCACAATGCAGACTTACGTCCAGGGGGAGCAATGCTTCAAACTGTGTGTATACGAGCCTTTCCTGAGAGGCCAGTATTACATTGCGACGCACCACTGGGTGTTTACTGTAACCCTTGGAGCTTCATATTGACGATGAAACACAGATATTGTATCGGGATTGAATATAGTAGGCACAATGCCGACTTACATCAAGGGGGAGCAATGCTTCAAACAGTCTGTATACGTGCGTTTCCTGAGAGGCCAGTATTAGATTGCGACGCACCACTGGGTGTTTACTGTAACTCTTGGAGCTTCATATTGACGATGAAACACAGAAATTGCATCAGGATTGAATATAGTAGGCACAATGCCGACTTACGTCCAGGGGGAGCAATGCTTCATACAGTTATATACGGGCCTGTCCTGAGATTCCAGTATTAGATTGCGACGGACCACTGGGTGTTTACTGTAACCCATGGAGCTTCATATTGACAATGAAACACAGAAATTGCACCGGGATTGAATATAGTAGGTACATTGCCGACTTACGTCCAGGGAGAGTAATGCTACAAACAGTCTGTATACGTGCCTTTCTTGAGAGGCCAGTATTAGATTGCGACGCACCACTGGGTGTTTACTGTAACCCTTGGAGCAGCATATTGACGATGAAACACAGACATTGCATCGGGATTGAATATAGTAGGTACATTGCCGACTTATGTCCAGGGAGAGTAATGCTACAAACAGTCTGTATACGTGATTTTCCTGAGAGGCCAGTATTAGATTGCGACGCACCACTGGGTGTTTACTGTAACCCTTGGAGCTTCATGTTGACGATGATACACAGAAATTGCATTGGGATTGAATATAGTAGGCGCAATGCCAACTAACGTCCATGGGAGCAATTATTCAAACAGTCGGTGTACGTGCCTCTCCTGAGAGGCCAGTAATAGATTGCGATGCACCACTGGGTGTTTACTGTAACCCTTGGAGCTTCATATTGACGATGAAACACAGAAATTGAATCGGGATTGAATATAGTAGGCAAAATGCCGACTTACGTCCAGGGGGAGCAATGCTTCAAACAGTCTGTATACGTGCCTTTCCTGAGAGGCCTGTATTAGATTGCACGCACCACTGGGTGTTGACTGTAACCCTTGGAGTTTCATATTGACGATGAAACACAATAATTGCATCGGGATATAATATAGTAGGCACAATGCCGACTTACGTCCAGGGGGAGTAATGCTTCAAACAGTCTGTATACGTGCTTTTCCTGAGAGGCCAGTAATAGATAGCGACGCACCACTGGGTGTTTACTGTAACCATTGGAGCTTAATACTGACGATGAAACACAGAAATTGCATCGGGATTGAATATAGTAGGCTCAATGCCGACTTACATCTAGGGGGAGTAATGTTTCAAAGAGTCTGTATATGTGCCGTTACTGAGAGGCCAGTATTAGATTGCGACGCACCACTGGGTATTTACTGAAACCCTTGGAGCTTCATATTGACGATGAAACACAAAAATTGAATCGGGATTGAATATAGTAGGCATAATGCGGACTTACGTCCAGAGGGAATAATGCTTCAAACAGTCTGTATACGTGCCTTTCCTGAGAGGCCAGTATTAGACATCGACGCACCACTGGGAGTTTACTGTAACCCATGGAGCTTCATATTGACGATGAAACACAGAAATTGCATCGGGATTGAATATGGTAATCACAATGCCGACTTACGTCCAGGGGGAGTAATGCTTCAAACAGTCTGTATACGTGCCGTTACTGAGAGGCAAGTATTAGATTGTGACGCACCATTAGGTGATTACTGTAACCCTTGGAGCTCCATGTTGACGATGAAACACAGGAATTGCATCGGGACTGAATATAGTAGGCAGAATGCCAACTTAAGTCCAGGGGGAGCAATGCTTCAAACAGTCTGTATACGTGCCTTTCCTGAGAGGCCAGTATTAGATTGCGACGCACCACTGGGTGTTTACTGTAACCCTTGGAGCTTCATATTGACGATGAAACACAGAAATTGCATCGGGATTGAATATAGTAGGCACAATGCCGACTTACGTCCAGGGGGAGCAGTGCCTCAAACAGTCTGTATACGTGCCTTTCCTGAGAGGCCAGTATTAGATTGCACGCACCACTGGGTGTTTACTGTAACCCTTGGAGCTTCATATTGACTATGAAACACAGAAATTGCATCGGGATAGATTATAGTAGGCACAATGCCGGCTTACGTCCAGGGGGAGTAATGCTTCAAACAGTCTGTATATGAGCCGTTACTGCGAGGCAAGTATTAGATTGCGACGCACCACTGGGTGTTTACTGTAACCCTTGGAACTTCATATTGACGATGAAACACAGAAATTGCATCGGGATTGAATATAGTATTCACAATGACGACTTACGTCCAGGGGGAGCAATGCTTCAAAGAGTCTGTGTACGTGCCGTTACTGAGAGGCCAGTATTAGATTGCGACGCACCACTGGGTGTTTACTGTAACCACTGGGACAACATATTGACGATGAAACACTGAAATTGCATCGGGATTAAATATAGTAGGCACAATGCCGACTTACGTCCAGGGGGAGCAATGCTTCAAACAGTCTGTATACGTGCCTTTCCTGAGAGGCCAGTATTAGATTGCGACGCACCACTGGGTGTTTACTGTAACCATTGGAGCTTCATAATGACGATGAAACACAGAAATTGCATCGGGATTGAATATAGTGGGCACAATGTCGACTTACGTCCAGGGGGAGCAATTCTTCAAACAGTCTGTATACGTGCCTTTCCTGAGAGTTCAGTATTAGATTGCGACGCACCACTGGGTGTTTACTGTAACACTTGGAGCTTCATATTTACGATGAAACACAGAAATTGCATCGGGATTGAATATAGTAGGCACAATGCCGACTTATGTCCAGGGGGAGCAATACTTCAAACAATCTGTATACGTGCCATTACTGAGAGGCCAGTATTAGATTGCGGCGCACAACAGGGTGTTTACTGTAACCCTTGGAACTTCATATTAACGATGAAACACAGAAATTGCATCGTGATAGAATATAGTAGGCACAATGCCGACTTACGTCCAGGGGGAGCAATGCTTCAAACAGTCTGTATACGTGCCTTTCCTGAGAGGCCAGTATTAGATTGTGACGCACCACTTGGTGTTTACTGTAACCCTTGGAGCTCCATATTGACGATGAAACACAGAAATTGCATCGGGATTAGATATAGTAGGCAGAATGCCGACTTACGTCAAGGGGGTGTAATGCTTCAAACAGTCTGTATACGTGCCGTTACTGAGAGGCCAGTATTAAAATGCGACGCACCACTGGGTGTTTACTGTAACCCTTGGAGCTTCATATTGACGATGAAACACAGAAATTGCATCGGGATTAAATATAGTAGGCACAATGCCGACTTACGTCCAGGGGGAGCAATGCTTCAAACTGTGTGTATACATGCTTTTCCTGAGAGGCCAGTATTAGATTGCGACGCACCACTGGGTGTTTACTGTAACCCTTGGAGCTTCATATTGACGATGAAACACAGATATTGTATCGGGATTGAATATAGTAGGCACAATGCCGACTTACATCAAGGGGGAGCAATGCTTCAAACAGTCTGTATACGTGCGTTTCCTGAGAGGCCAGTATTAGATTGCGACGCACCACTGGGTGTTTACTGTAACTCTGAGCTTCATATTGACGATGAAACACAGAAATTGCATCAGGATTGAATATAGTAGGCACAATGCCGACTTACGTCCAGGGGGAGCAATGCTTCATACAGTTATATACGGGCCTGTCCTGAGATTCCAGTATTAGATTGCGACGGACCACTGGGTGTTTACTGTAACCCATGGAGCTTCATATTGACAATGAAACACAGAAATTGCACCGGGATTGAATATAGTAGGCACAATGCCGACTTACGTCCAGGGGGAGTAATGCTTCAAACAGTCTGTATACGTGCCTTTCTTGAGAGGCCAGTATTAGATTGCGACGCACCACTGGGTGTTTACTGTAACCCTTGGAGCATCATATTGACGATGAAACACAGACATTGCATCGGGATTGAATATAGTAGGTACATTGCCGACTTACGTCCAGGGAGAGTAATGCTACAAACAGTCTGTATACGTGCCTTTCCTGAGAGGCCAGTATTAGATTGCGACGCACCACTGGGTGTTTACTGTTACCCTTGGAGCTTCATGTTGACGATGAAACACAGAAATTGCATTGGGATTGAATATAGTAGGCGCAATGCCAACTAACGTCCAGGGGAGCAATGCTTCAAGCAGTCGGTGTACGTGCCTCTCCTGAGAGGCCAGTAATAGATTGCGATGCACCACTGGGTGTTTACTGTAACCCTTGGAGCTTCCCATTGACGATGAAACACAGAAATTGCGTCGGGATTGAATATAGTCGGCACAATGCCGACTTACGTCCAAGGGGAGCAATGCTTCAAACAGTCTGTATACGTGCCGTTACTGAGAGGCTAGTATTAGATTGTGACGCACCATTAGGTGATTACTGTAACCCTTGGAGCTCCATATTGACGATGAAACACAGAAATTGCATCGGGACTGAATATAGTAGGCAGAATGCCAACTTACGTCCAGGGGGAGCAATGCTTCAAACAGTCTGTATTCGTGCCTTTCCTGAGAGGCCAGTATTAGATTGCGACGCACCACTGGGTGTTTACTGTAACCCTTGGAGCTTCATATTGACGATGGAACACAGAAATTGAATCGGGATTGAATATAGTAGGCACAATGCCGACTTACGTCCAGGGGGAGCAATGCTTCAAACAGTCTGTATACGTGCCTTTCCTGAGAGGCCTGTATCAGATTGCACGCACCACTGGGTGTTGACTGTAACCCTTGGAGTTTCATATTGACGATGAAACACAGTAATTGCATCGGGATATAATATAGTAGGCACAACGCCGACTTACGTCCAGGGGTAGTAATGCTTCAAACAGTCTGTATACGTGCTTTTCCTGAGAGGCCAGTAATAGATTGCGACGCACCACTGGGTGTTTACTGTAACCCTTGGAGCTTCATACTGACGATGAAACACAGAAATTGCATCGGGATTGAATATAGTAGGCTCAATGCCGCCTTACGTCTAGGGGGAGTAATGTTTCAAAGAGTCTGTATATGTGCCGTTACTGAGAGGCCAGTATTAGATTGCGACGCACCTCTGGGTATTTACTGAAAGCCTTGGAGCTTCATATTGACGATGAAACAAAAAAATTGCATCGGGATTGAATATAGTAGGCATAATGCGGACTTACGTCCATGGGGAATAATGCTTCAAACAGTCTGTATACGTGCCTTTCCTGAGAGGCCAGTATTAGACATCGACGCACCACTGGGAGTTTACTGTAACCCATGGAGCTTCATATTGACGATGAAACACAGAAATTGCATCGGGATTGAATATGGTAGGCACAATGCCGACTTACGTCCAGGGGGAGTAATGCTTCAAACAGTCTGTATACGTGCCGTTACTGAGAGGCAAGTATTAGATTGTGACGCACCATTAGGTGATTACTGTAACCCTTGGAGCTCCATATTGACGATGAAACACAGAAATTGCATCGGGACTGAATATAGTAGGCAGAATGACAACTTACGTCCAGGGGGAGCAATGCTTCAAACAGTCTGTATACGTGCCTTTCCTGAGAGGCCAGTATTAGATTGCGACGCACCACTGGGTGTTCACTGTAACCTTTGCAGCTTCATACTGACGATGAAACACAGAAATTGCATTGTAATTGAATATAGTAGGCTCAATGCCTACTTACGTCTAGGTTGAGTAATGTTTCAAAGAGTCTGTATATGTGCCGTTACTGAGAGGCCAGTATTAGATTGCGACGCACCACTGGGTATTTACTGTAACACTTGGAGCTTCATATTTACGATGAAGCACAGAAATTGCATCGGGATTGAATATAGTAGCCACAATGCTGACTTGCGTCCAGGGGGAGCAATGCTTCAAACAGTCTGTATAAGTGCCGTTACTGAGAGGCCAGTATTAGATTGTGACGCACCACTTGGTGATTACTGTTACCCTTGGAGCTCCATATTGACGATGAAACACAGAAATTGCATCGGGATTGACTATAGTAGGCAGAATGACAACTTACGTTCAGGGAGTATAATGCTTCAAACAATCTGTATACGTGCCGTTACTGAGAGGCCAGTATTAGAATGCGACGCACCACTGGGTGTTTACTGTAACCCTTGGAGCATCATATTGTCGATGAAACACAGAAATTGCATCGGGATTAAATATAGTAGGCACAATGCCGACTTACGTCCAGGGGGAGCAATGCTTCAAACAGTCTGTATACGTGCCCTTCCTGAGAGGCCAGTATTAGATTGCGACGCACCACTGGGTGTTTACTGTAACCCTTGGAGCTTCATATTGACGATGAAACACAGAAATTGCATCGGGATTGAATATAGTAGGCACAATGCCGACTTACGTCCAGGGGGAGCAATGCTTCAAACAGTCTGTATACGTGCCTTTCCTCAGAGGCCAGTATTAGATTGCACGCAGCACTGGGTGTTTACTGTAACCCTTGGAGTTTCACATTGACGATGAAACACAATAATTGCATCGGGATTTAATATAGTAGGCACAATGCCGACTTACATCCAGGGGGAGCAATGCTTCAAACAGTCTGTATACGTGCTTTTCCTGAGAGGACAGTATTAGATTGCGACGCACCTCTGGGTGTTTACTGTAACCCTTGGAGCTTCATATTGACGATGAAACACAGAAATTGCATCGGGATTGAATATAGTAGGCACAATGACGACTTACGTTCAAGGGGAGTAGTGCTTCAAACAGTCTGTATATGTGCCGTTACTGAGAGGCAAGTATTAGATTGCGACGCACCACTGGGTGTTTACTGTAACCCTTGGAACTTCATATTGACGATGAAACACAGAAATCGCATCGGGATTGAATATAGTATTCACAATGCCGACTTACGTCCAGGGGGAGCAATGCTTCAAAGAGTCTGTGTACGTGCCGTTACTGTGAGGCCAGTATTAGATTGCGACGCACCACTGGGTGTTTACTGTAACCACTGGGACAACATATTGACGATGAAACACAGAAATCGCATCGGGATTAAATATAGTGGGCACAATGCCGACTTACGTCCAGGGGGAGCAATGCTTCAAACAGTCTGTATACGTGTCTTTCCTGAGAGGCCAGTATTAGATTGCGACGCACCACTGGGTGTTTACTGTAACCATTGGAGCTTCATATTGACGATGAAACACAGAAATTGCATCGGGATTGTATATAGTAGGCACAAAGTCGACTTACGTCCAGGGGGAGCAATTCTTCAATCAGTCTGTATACGTGCCTTTCCTGAGAGTTCAGCATTTGATTGCGACGCACCACTGAGTGTTTACTGTAACACTTGTAGCTTCATATTTATGATGAAACACAGAAATTGCATCGGGATTGAATATAGTAGGCACAATGCCGACTTACGTCCAGGGGGAGTAATGCTTCAAACAGTCTGTATATGAGCCGTTACTGAGAGGCAAGTATTAGATTGCGACGCACCACTGGGTGTTTACTGTAACCCTTGGAGCTTCATATTGACTATGAAACACAGAAATTGCATCGGGATAGAATATAGTAGGCACAATGCCGACTTACGTCCAGGGGGAGTAATGCTTCAAACAGTCTGTATATGTGCCGTTACTGAGAGGCAAGTATTAGATTGCGACGCACCACTGGGTGTTTACTGTAACCCTTGGAACTTCATATTGACGATGAAACACAGAAATTGCATCGGGATTGAATATAGTATTGACAATGCCGACTTACGTCCAGGGGGAGCAATGCTTCAAAGAGTCTGTGTACGTGCCGTTACTGTGAGGCCAGTATTAGATTGCGACGCACCACTGGGTGTTTACTGTAACCACTGGGACAACATATTGACGATGAAACACAGAAATCGCATCGGGATTAAATATAGTAGGCACAATGCCGACTTACGTCCAGGGGGAGCAATGCTTCAAACAGTCTGTATACGTGCCTTTCCTGAGAGGCCAGTATTAGATTGCGACGCACCACTGGGTGTTTACTGTAACCATTGGAGCTTCATATTGACGATGAAACACAGAAATTGCATCGGGATTGTATATAGTAGGCACAATGTCGACTTACGTCCTGGGGGAGCAATTCTTCAATCAGTCTGTATACGTGCCTTTCCTGAGAGTTCAGGATTAGATTGCGACGCACCACTGGGTGTTTACTGTAACACTTGGAGCTTCATATTTACGATGAAACACAGAAATTGCATCGGGATTGAATATAGTAGGCACAATGCCGACTTATGTCCAGGGGGAGCAATGCTTCAAACATTCTGTATACGTGCCGTTACTGAGAGGCCAGTATTAGATTGCGGCGCACAACAGGGTGTTTACTGTAACCCTTGGAACTTCATATTAACGATGAAACACTGAAATAGCATCGTGATAGAATATAGTAGGCACAATACAAACTTACGTCCCAGGGGAGCAATGCTTCAAACAGTCTGTATACGTTCCGTTACTGAGAGGCCAGTATTAGATTGTGACGCACCACTTGGTGTTTACTGTAACCCTTGGAGCTCCATATTGACGATGAAACACAGAAATTGCATCGGGTTTGAATATAGTAGGCAGAATGCCGACTTACGTCAAGGGGGTGTAATGCTTCAAATAGTCTGTATACGTGCCGTTACTGAGAGGCCAGTATTAAAATGCGACGCACCACTGGGTGTTTACTGTAACCCTTGGAGCTTCATATTGACGATGAAACACAGAAATTGCATCGGGATTGAATATAGTATTGACAATGCCGACTTACGTCCAGGGGGAGCAATGCTTCAAAGAGTCTGTGTACGTGCCGTTACTGTGAGGCCAGTATTAGATTGCGACGCACCACTGGGTGTTTACTGTAACCACTGGGACAACATATTTACGATGAAACACAGAAATCGCATCGGGATTAAATATAGTAGGCACAATGCCGACTTACGTCCAGGGGGAGCAATGCTTCAAACAGTCTGTATACGTGCCTTTCCTGAGAGGCCAGTATTAGATTGCGACGCACCACTGGGTGTTTACTGTAACCATTGGAGCTTCATATTGACGATGAAACACAGAAATTGCATCGGGATTGTATATAGTAGGCACAATGTCGACTTACGTCCAGGGGGAGCAATTCTTCAATCAGTCTGTATACGTGCCTTTCCTGAGAGTTCAGCATTAGATTGCGACGCACCACTGGGTGTTTACTGTAACACTTGGAGCTTCATATTTACGATGAAACACAGAAATTGCATCGGGATTGAATATAGTAGGCACAATGCCGACTTATGTCCAGGGGGAGCAATGCTTCAAACATTCTGTATACGTGCCGTTACTGAGAGGCCAGTATTAGATTGCGGCGCACAACAGGGTGTTCACTGTAACCCTTGGAACTTCATATTAACGATGAAACACTGAAATAGCATCGTGATAGAATATAGTAGGCACAATACAAACTTACGTCCCAGGGGAGCAATGCTTCAAACAGTCTGTATACGTTCCGTTACTGAGAGGCCAGTATTAGATTGTGACGCACCACTTGGTGTTTACTGTAACCCTTGGAGCTCCATATTGACGATGAAACACAGAAATTGCATCGGGATTGAATATAGTAGGCAGAATGCCGACTTACGTCAAGGGGGTGTAATGCTTCAAATAGTCTGTATACGTGCCGTTACTGAGAGGCCAGTATTAAAATGCGACGCACCACTGGGTGTTTACTGTAACCCTTGGACCTTCATATTGACGATGAAACACAGAAATTGCATCGGGATTGAATATAGTAGGCACAATGCCGACTTACGTCCAGGGGGAGCAATGCTTCAAACAGTCTGTATACGTGCCTTTCCTGAGAGGCCAGTATTAGATTGCACGCAGCACTGGGTGTTTACTGTAACCCTTGGAGTTTCATATTGACGATGAAACACAATAATTGCATCGGGATTTAATATAGTAGGCACAATGCCGACTTACGTCCAGGGGGAGCAATGCTTCAAACAGTCTGTATACGTGCTTTTCCTGAGAGGCCAGTATTAGATTGCGACGCACCTCTGGGTGTTTACTGTAACCCTTGGAGCTTCATATTGACGATGAAACACAGAAATTGCATCGGGATTGAATATAGTAGGCACAATGACGACTTACGTTCAAGGGGAGCAAGCTTCAAACAGTCTGTATACGTGCCGTTACTGAGAGGCCAGTATCAGATTGCGACGCACCACTGGGTGTTTACTGTAACCCTTGGAGCTTCATATTGACTATGAAACACAGAAATTGCATCGGGATAGAATATAGTAGGCACAATGCCGACTTACGTCCAGGGGGAGTAATGCTTCAAACAGTCTGTATATGTGCCGTTACTGAGAGGCAAGTATTAGATTGCGACGCACCACTGGGTGTTCACTGTAACCCTTGGAACTTCATATTGACGATGAAACACAGAAATTGCATCGGGATTGAATATAGTATTCACAATGCCGACTTACGTCCAGGGGGAGCAATGCTTCAAAGGGTCTGTGTACGTGCCGTTACTGAGAGGCCAGTATTAGATTGCGACGCACTACTGGGTGTTTACTGTAACCACTGGGACAACATATTGACGATGAAACACAGAAATCGCATCGGGATTAAATATAGTAGGCACAATGCCGACTTACGTCCAGGGGGAGCAATGCTTCAAACAGTCTGTATACGTGCCTTTCCTGAGAGGCCAGTATTAGATTGCGACGCACCACTGGGTGTTTACTGTAACCATTGGAGCTTCATATTGACGATGAAACACAGAAATTGCATCGGGATTGCATATAGTAGGCACAATGTCGACTTACGTCCAGGGGGAGCAATTCTTCAATCAGTCTGTATACGTGCCTTTCCTGAGAGTTCAGCATTAGATTGCGACGCACCACTGGGTGTTTACTGTAACATTTGGAGCTTCATATTGACGATGAAACACAGAAATTGCATCGGGATTGAATATAGTATTGACAATGCCGACTTACGTCCAGGGGGAGCAATGCTTCAAAGAGTCTGTGTACGTGCCGTTACTGTGAGGCCAGTATTAGATTGCGACGCACCACTGGGTGTTTACTGTAACCACTGGGACAACATATTGACGATGAAACACAGAAATCGCATCGGGATTAAATATAGTAGGCACAATGCCGACTTACGTCCAGGGGGAGCAATGCTTCAAACAGTCTGTATACGTGCCTTTCCTGAGAGGCCAGTATTAGATTGCGACGCACCACTGGGTGTTTACTGTAACCATTGGAGCTTCATATTGACGATGAAACACAGAAATTGCATCGGGATTGTATATAGTAGGCACAATGTCGACTTACGTCCAGGGGGAGCAATTCTTCAATCAGTCTGTATACGTGCCTTTCCTGAGAGTTCAGCATTAGATTGCGACGCACCACTGGGTGTTTACTGTAACACTTGGAGCTTCATATTTACGATGAAACACAGAAATTGCATCGGGATTGAATATAGTAGGCACAATGCCGACTTATGTCCAGGGGGAGCAATGCTTCAAACATTCTGTACACGTGCCGTTACTGAGAGGCCAGTATTAGATTGCGGCGCACAACAGGGTGTTTACTGTAACCCTTGGAACTTCATATTAACGATGAAACACTGAAATAGCATCGTGATAGAATATAGTAGGCACAATACAAACTTACGTCCCAGGGGAGCAATGCTTCAAACAGTCTGTATACGTTCCGTTACTGAGAGGCCAGTATTAGATTGTGACGCACCACTTGGTGTTTACTGTAACCCTTGGAGCTCCATATTGACGATGAAACACAGAAATTGCATCGGGATTGAATATAGTAGGCAGAATGCCGACTTACGTCAAGGGGGTGTAATGCTTCAAATAGTCTGTATACGTGCCGTTACTGAGAGGCCAGTATTAAAATGCGACGCACCACTGGGTGTTTACTGTAACCCTTGGAGCTTCATATTGACGATGAAACACAGAAATTGCATCGGGATTGAATATAGTAGGCACAATGCCGACTTACGTCCAGGGGGAGAATGCTTCAAACAGTCTGTATACGTGCCTTTCCTGAGAGGCCAGTATTAGATTGCACGCAGCACTGGGTGTTTACTGTAACCCTTGGAGTTTCATATTGACGATGAAACACAATAATTGCATCGGGATTTAAAATAGTAGGCACAATGCCGACTTACGTCCAGGGGGAGCAATGCTTCAAACAGTCTGTATACGTGCTTTTCCTGAGAGGCCAGTATTAGATTGCGACGCACCTCTGGGTGTTTACTGTAACCCTTGGAGCTTCATATTGACGATGAAACACAGAAATTGCATCGGGATTGAATATAGTAGGCACAATGACGACTTACGTTCAAGGGGAGCAAGCTTCAAACAGTCTGTATACGTGCCGTTACTGAGAGGCCAGTATCAGATTGCGACGCACCACTGGGTGTTTACTGTAACCCTTGGAGCTTCATATTGACTATGAAACACAGAAATTGCATCGGGATAGAATATAGTAGGCACAATGCCGACTTACGTCCAGGGGGAGTAATGCTTCAAACAGTCTGTATATGTGCCGTTACTGAGAGGCAAGTATTAGATTGCGACGCACCACTGGGTGTTTACTGTAACCCTTGGAACTTCATATTGACGATGAAACACAGAAATTGCATCGGGATTGAATATAGTATTCACAATGCCGACTTACGTCCAGGGGGAGCAATGCTTCAAAGAGTCTGTGTACGTGCCGTTACTGAGAGGCCAGTATTAGATTGCGACGCACTACTGGGTGTTTACTGTAACCACTGGGACAACATATTGACGATGAAACACAGAAATCGCATCGGGATTAAATATAGTAGGCACAATGCCGACTTACGTCCAGGGGGAGCAATGCTTCAAACATTCTGTATACGTGCCGTTACTGAGAGGCCAGTATTAGATTGCGGCGCACAACAGGGTGTTTACTGTAACCCTTGGAACTTCATATTAACGATGAAACACAGAAATTGCATCGTGATAGAATATAGTAGGCACAATGCCGACTTACGTCCCAGGGGAGCAATGCTTCAAACAGTCTGTATACGTACCGTTACTGAGAGGCCAGTATTAGATTGTGACGCACCACTTGGTGTTTACTGTAACCCTTGGAGCTCCATATTGACGATGAAACACAGAAATTGCATCGGGATTAAATATAGTAGGCACAATGCAGACTTACGTCCAGGGGGAGCAATGCTTCAAACTGTGTGTATACGAGCCTTTCCTGAGAGGCCAGTATTACATTGCGACGCACCACTGGGTGTTTACTGTAACCCTTGGAGCTTCATATTGACGATGAAACACAGATATTGTATCGGGATTGAATATAGTAGGCACAATGCCGACTTACATCAAGGGGGAGCAATGCTTCAAACAGTCTGTATACGTGCGTTTCCTGAGAGGCCAGTATTAGATTGCGACGCACCACTGGGTGTTTACTGTAACTCTTGGAGCTTCATATTGACGATGAAACACAGAAATTGCATCAGGATTGAATATAGTAGGCACAATGCCGACTTACGTCCAGGGGGAGCAATGCTTCATACAGTTATATACGGGCCTGTCCTGAGATTCCAGTATTAGATTGCGACGGACCACTCGGTGTTTACTGTAACCCATGGAGCTTCATATTGACAATGAAACACAGAAATTGCACCGGGATTGAATATAGTAGGCACAATGCCGACTTACGTCCAGGGGGAGTAATGCTTCAAACAGTCTGTATACGTGCTTTTCTTGAGAGGCCAGTATTAGATTGCGACGCACCACTGGGTGTTTAATGTAACCCTTGGAGCTGCATATTAACGATGAAACACAGACATTGCATCGGGATTGAATATAGTAGGTACATTGCCGGCTTACGTCCAGGGAGAGTAATGCTACAAACAGTCTGTATACGTGATTTTTCTGAGAGGCCAGTATTAGATTGCGACGCACCACTGGGTGTTTACTGTAACCCTTGGAGCTTCATGTTGACGATGAAACACAGAAATTGCATTGGGATTGAATATAGTTGGCGCAATGCCAACTAACGTCCATGGGAGCAATGCTTCAAACAGTCGGTGTACGTGCCTCTCCTGAGAGGCCAGTAATAGATTGCGATGCACCACTGGGTGTTTACTGTAACCCTTGGAGCTTCCCATTGACGATGAAACACAGATATTGCATCGGGATTGAATATAGTAGGCACAATGCCGACTTACGTCCAAGGGGAGCAATGCTTCAAACAGTCTGTATACGTGCCGTTACTGAGAGGCTAGTAATAGATTGTGACGCACCATTAGGTGATTACTGTAACCCTTGGAGCTCCATATTGACGATGAAACACAGAAATTGCATCGGGACTGGATATAGTAGGCAGAATGCCAATTTACGTCCAAGGGGAGCAATGCTTCAAACAGTCTGTATACGTGCCTTTCCTGAGAGTCCTGTATTATATTGCACGCACCACTGGGTGTTGACTGTAACCCTTGGAGTTTCATATTGACGATGAAACACAATAATTGCATCGGGATTTAATATAGTAGGCACAATGCCGACTTACGTCCAGGGGGAGTAATGGTTCAAACAGTCTGTATACGTGCTTTTCCTGAGAGACCAGTATTAGATTGCGACGCACCACTGGGTGTTTACTGTAACCCTTGGAGCTTCATACTGACGATGTAACACAGAAATTGCATCGGGATTGAATATAGTAGGCTCAATGCCGACTTACGTCTAGGGGGAGTAATGTTTCAAAGAGTCTGTATACGTGCCGTTACTGAGAGGCCAGTATTAGATTGCGACGCACCACTGGGTATTTACTGAAACCCTTGGAGCTTCATATTGACGATGAAACACAAAAATTGCATCGGGATTGAATATAGTAGGCATAACGCGGACTTACGTCCAGGGGGAATAATGCTTCAAACAGTCTGTATACGTGCCTTTCCTGAGAGGCCAGTATTAGACATCGACGCACCACTGGGAGTTTACTGTAACCCATGGAGCTTCATATTGACGATGAAACACAGAAATTGCATCGGGATTGAATATGGTAGGCACAATGCCGACTTACGTCCAGGGGGAGTAATGCTTCAAACAGTCTGTATACGTGCCGTTACTGAGAGGCAAGTATTAGATTGTGACGCACCATTAGGTAATTACTGTAACCCTTGGAGCTCCATATTGACGATGAAACACAGAAATTACATCGGGACTGAATATAGTAGGAAGAATGCCAACTTACGTCCAGGGGGAGCAATGCTTCGAACAGTCTGTATACGTGCCTTTCCTGAGAGGCCAGTATTAGATTGCGACGCACCACTGGGTGTTTACTGTAACCCTTGGAGCTTCATATTGACGATGAAACACAGAAATTGCATCGGGATTGAATATAGTAGGCACAATGCCGACTTACGTCCAGGGGGAGCAATGCTTCAAACAGTCTGTATACGTGCTTTTCCTGAGAGGCCAGTACTAGATTGCGACGCACCACTGGGTGTTTACTGTAACCCTTGGAGCTTCATACTGACGACGAAACACAGAAATTGCATCGGGATTGAATATAGTAGGCTCAATGCCGACTTACGTCTAGGGGGAGTAATGTTTCAAAGAATCTGTATATGTGCCGTTACTAAGAGGCCAGTATTAGATTGCGACGCACCACTGGGTATTTACTGTAACCCTTGGAGCTTCATATTGACGATGAAACACAAAAATTGCATCGGGATTGAATATAGTAGGCATAATGCGGACTTACGTCCAGGGGGAATAATGCTTCAAACAGTCTGTATACGTGCCTTTCCTGAGAGGCCAGTATTAGACATCGACGCACCACTGGATATTTACTGTAACCCATGGAGCTTCATATTGACGATGAAACACAGAAATTGCATCGGGATTGAATATAGTAGGCATAATGCCGACTTACGTCCAGGGGGAGCAATGCTTCAAACAGTCTGTATACGTGACTTTCCTGAGAGGCCAGTATTAGATTGCGACGCACCACTGGGTGTTTACTGTAACCCTTGGTGCTTCATATTGACGATGAAACACAGAAATTGCATCGGTATTGAATATAGTAGCCACAATGCTGACTTGCGTCCAGGGGGAGCAATGCTTCAAACAGTCTGTATAAGTGCCGTTACTGAGAGGTCAGTATTAGATTGTGACGCACCACTTGGTGATTACTGTAACCCTTGGAGCTCCGTATTGACGATGAAACACAGAAATTGCATCGGGATTGACTATAGTAGGCAGAATGCCAACTTACGTCCAGGGGGTATAATGCTTCAAACAATCTGTATACGTGCCGTTACTGAGAGGCCAGTATTAGAATCCGACGCACCACTGGGTGTTTACTGTAACCCTTGGAGCATCATATCGTCGATGAAACACAGAAATTGCATCGGGATTAAATATAGTAGGCACAATGCCGACTTACGTCCAGGGGGAGCAATGCTTCAAACACTCTGTATACGTGCCCTTCCTGAGAGGCCAGTATTATATTGCGATGCACCACTGGGTGTTTACTGTAACCCTTGGAGCATCATATTGACGATGAAACACAGAAATTGCATCGGGATTTAATATAGTAGGCACAATGCCGACTTACGTCCAGGGGGAGCAATGCTTCAAACAGTCTGTATACGTGCTTTTCCTGAGAGGCCAGTATTAGATTGCGACGCACCTCTGGGTGTTTACTGTAACCCTTGGAGCTTCATATTGACGATGAAACACAGAAATTGCATCGGGATTGAATATAGTAGGCACAATGACTACTTACGTTCAAGGGGAGCAAGCTTCAAACAGTCTGTATACGTGCCGTTACTGAGAGGCCAGTATCAGAGTGCGACGCACCACTGGGTGTTTACTGTAACCCTTGGAGCTTCATATTGACTATGAAACACAGAAATTGCAACGGGATAGAATATAGTAGGCACAATGCCGACTTACGTCCAGGGGGAGAAATGCTTCAAAGAGTCTGTGTACGTGCCGTTACTGAGAGGCCAGTATTAGATTGCGACGCACCACTGGGTGTTTACTGTAACCACTGGGACAACATATTGACGATGAAACACAGAAATGGCATCGGGATTAAATATAGTAGGCACTATGCCGACTTACGGCCAGGGGGAGCAATGCTTCAAACAGTCTGTATACGTGCCTTTCCTGAGAGGGCAGTATTAGATTGCGACGCACCACTGGGTGTTTACTGTAACCATTGGAGCTTCATATTGACGATGAAACACAGAAATTGCATCGGGATTGAATATAGTAGGCACAATGTCGACTTACGTCCAGGGGGAGCAATTCTTCAATCAGTCTGTATACGTGCCTTTCCTGAGAGTTCAGCATTAGATTGCGACGCACCACTTGGTGTTTACTGTAACCCTTGGAGCTCCATATTGACGATAAAACACAGAAATTGCATTGGGATTAAATATAGTAGGCACAATGCCGACTTACGTCCAGGGGGAGCAATGCTTCAAACTGTCTGTATACGTGCCTTTCCTGAGAGGCCAGTATTAGATTGCGGCGCACAACAGGGTGTTTACTGTAACCCTTGGAACTTCATATTAACGATGAAACACAGAAATTGCATCGTGATAGAATATAGTAGGCACAATGCCGACTTACGTCCCAGGGGAGCAATGCTTCAAAGAGTCTGTATACGTTCCGTTACTGAGAGGCCAGTATTAGATTGTGACGCACCACTTGGTGTTTACTGTAACCCTTGAAGCTCCATTTTGACGATGAAACACAGAAATTGCATCGGGATTGAATATAGTAGGCAGAATGCCGTCTTACGTCAAGGGGGTGTAATGCTTCAAACAGTCTGTATACGTGCCGTTACTGAGAGGCCAGTATTAAAATGCGACGCTTTACTGGGTGTTTACTGTAACCCTTGGAGCTTCATATTGACGATGAAACACAGAAATTGCATCGGGATTAAATATAGTAGGCACAATGCCGACTTACGTCCAGGGGGAGCAATGCTTCAAACTGTCTGTATACGTGCCTTTCCTGAGAGGCCAGTATTAGATTGCGACGCACCACTGGGTGTTAACTGTAACCCTTGGAACTTCACATTGTCGATGAAACACAGACATTGCATCGGGATTGAATATAGTAGGTACATTGCCGATTTACGTCCAGGGAGAGTAATGCTACAAACAGTCTGTATAGGTGCTTTTCCTGAGAGGCCAGTATTAGATTGCGACGCACCACTGGGTGTTTACTGTAACCCTTGGAGCTTCATGTTGACGATGAAACACAGAAATTGCATCGGGATTGAATATAGTAGGCGCAATGCCAACTAACGTCCAGGAGAGCAATGCTTCAAACAGTCGGTGTACGTGCCCTTCCTGAGAGGCCAGTAATAGATTGCGATGCACCACTGGGTGTTTACTGTAACCCTTGGAACTTCCCATTGACGATGAAACACAGAAATTGCTTCTGGATTGAATATAGTAGGCACAATGCCGACTTACGTCCAAGGGGAGCAATGCTTCAAACAGTCTGTATACGTGTCGTTACTGAGAGGCAAGTATTAGATTGTGACGCACCATTAGGTGATTACTGTAACCCTTGGAGCTCCATATTGACGATGAAACACAGAAATTGCATCGGGACTGAATATAGTAGGCAGAATGCCAAATTACGTCCAGGGGGAGCAATGCTTCAAACAGTCTGTATACGTGCCTTTCCTGAGAGGCCAGTATTACATTGCGACGCACCACTGGGTGTTTACTGTAACCCTTGGAGCTTCATATTGACGATGAAACACAAAAATTGCACCGGGATTGAACATAGTAGGCACAATGCCGACTTACGTCCAGGGGGAGTAATGCTTCAAACAGTCTGTATACGTGCCTTTCTTGAGAGGCCAGTATTAGATTGCGACACACCACTGGGTGTTTACTGTAACCCTTGGAGCTTCATATTGACGATTTAACACAGACATTGCATCGGGATTGAATATAGTAGGTACATTGCCGACTTACGTCCAGGGAGAGTAATGCTACAAACAGTCTGTATACGTGCCTTTCCCGAGAGGCCAGTATTAGATTGCGACGCACCGCTGGGTGTTTACTGTAACCCTTGGAGCTTCATACTGACGATGAAACACAGAAATTGCATCAGGATTGAATATAGTAGGCTCAATGCCTACTTACGTCTAGGGGGAGTAATGTTTCAAAGAGTCTGTATATGTGCCGTTACTGAGAGGCCAGTGTTAGATTGCGACGCACCACTGGGTATTTACTGTAACACTTGGAGCTTCATATTGACGATGAAACACAAAAATTGCATCGGGATTGAATATAGTAGGCATAATGCGGACTTACGTCCAGGGGGAATAATGCTTCAAACAGTCTGTATACGTGCCTTTCCTGAGAGGCCAGTATTAGACATCGACGCACCACTGGGAGTTTACTGTAACCCATGGAGCTTCATATTGACGATGAAACACAGAAATTGCATCGGGATTTGAATATAGTAGGCACAATGCCGACTTACGTCCAGGGGGAGTAATGCTTCAAACAGTCTGTATACGTGCCTTTCTTGAGAGGCCAGTATTAGATTGCGACGCACCACTGGGTGTTTACTGTAACTCTTGGAGCTTCATATTGACGATGAAACACAGACATTGCATCGGGATTGAATATAGTAGGCACAATGCCGACTTACGTCCAGGGGGAGCAATTCTTCAATCAGTCTGTATACGTGCCTTTCCTGAGAGTTCAGCATTAGATTGCGACGCACCACTGGGTGGTTACTGTAACACTTGGAGCTTCATATTGACGATGAAACACAGAAATTGCATCGGGATTGAATATAGTAGGCACAATGCCGACTTACGTCCCAGGGGAGCAATGCTTCAAACAGTCTGTATACGTGCCTTTCTTGAGAGGCCAGTATTAGATTGTGACGCACCACTTGGTGTTTACTGTAACCCTTGGAGCTCCATATTGACGATGAAACACAGAAATTGCATCGGGATTGAATATAGTAGGCAGAATGCCGACTTACGTCAAGGGGGTGTAATGCTTCAAACAGTCTGTATACGTGCCGTTACTGAGAGGCCAGTATTAAAATGCGACGCACCACTGGGTGTTTACTGTAACCCTTGGAGCTTCATATTGACGATGAAACACAGAAATTGCATCGGGATTAAATATAGTAGGCACAATGCCGACTTACGTCCAGGGGGAGCAATGCTTCAAACTGTGTGTATACGTGCCTTTCCTGAGAGGCCAGTATTAGATTGCGACGCACCACTGGATGTTTACTGTAACCCTTGGAGCTTCATATTGACGATGAAACACAGATATTGTATCGGGATTGAATATAGTAGGCACAATGCCGACTTACATCAAGGGGGAGCAATGCTTCAAACAGTCTGTATACGTGCGTTTCCTGAGAGGCCAGTATTAGAATGCGACGCACCACTGGGTGTTTACTGTAACTCTTGGAGCTTCATATTGACGATGAAACACAGAAATTGCATCAGGATTGAATATAGTAGGCACAATGCCGACTTACGTCCAGGGGGAGCAATGCTTCATACAGTTATATACGGGCCTGTCCTGAGATTCCAGTATTAGATTGCGACGGACCACTGGGTGTTTACTGTAACCCATGGAGCTTCATATTGACAATGAAACACAGAAATTGCACCGGGATTGAATATAGTAGGCACAATGCCGACTTACGTCCAGGGGGAGTAATGCTTCAAAGAGTCTGTATACGTGCCTTTCTTGAGAGGCCAGTATTAGATTGCGACGCACCACTGGGTGTTTACTGTAACCCTTGGAGCTTCATATTGACGATGAAACACAGAAATTGCATCGGGATTAAATATAGTAGGCACAATGCCGACTTACGTCCAGGGGGAGCAATGCTTCAAACTGTGTGTATACGTGCCTTTCCTGAGAGGCCAGTATTAGATTGCGACGCACCACTGGATGTTTACTGTAACCCTTGGAGCTTCATATTGACGATGAAACACAGATATTGTATCGGGATTGAATATAGTAGGCACAATGCCGACTTACATAAAGGGGGAGGAATGCTTCAAACAGTCTGTATACGTGCGTTTCCTGAGAGGCCAGTATTAGAATGCGACGCACCACTGGGTGTTTACTGTAACTCTTGGAGCTTCATATTGACGATGAAACACAGAAATTGCATTAGGATTGAATATAGTAGGCACAATGCCGACTTACGTCCAGGGGGAGCAATGCTTCATACAGTTATATACGGGCCTGTCCTGAGATTCCAGTATTAGATTGCGACGGACCACTGGGTGTTTACTGTAACCCATGGAGCTTCATATTGACAATGAAACACAGAAATTGCACCGGGATTGAATATAGTAGGCACAATGCCGACTTACGTCCAGGGGGAGTAATGCTTCAAAGAGTCTGTATACGTGCCTTTCTTGAGAGGCCAGTATTAGATTGCGACGCACCACTGGGTGTTTACTGTAACCCTTGGAGCTTCATATTGACGATGAAACACAGACATTGCATCGGGATTGAATATAGTAGGTACATTGCCGACTTACGTCCAGGGAGAGTAATGCTACAAACAGTCTGTATACGTGATATTCCTGAGAGGCCAGTAATAGATTGCGACGCACCACTGGGTGTTTACTGTAACCCTTGGAGCTTCATATTGACGATGAAACACAGAAATTGCATCGGGATTGAATATAGTAGGCACAATGCCGACTTACGTCCAAGGGGAGCAATGCTTCAAACAGTCTGTATACGTGCCGTTACTGAGAGGCTAGTATTAGATTGTGACGCACCATTAGGTGATTACTGTAACCCTTGGAGCTCCATATTGACGATGAAACACAGAAATTGCATCGGGACTGGATATAGTAGGCAGAATGCCAACTTACGTCCAAGGGGAGCAATGCTTCAAACAGTCTGTATACGTGCCTTTCCTGAGAGGCCTGTATTAGATTGCACGCACCACTGGGTGTTGACTGTAACCCTTGGAGTTTCATATTGACGATGAAACACAATAATTGCATCGGGATTTAATATAGTAGGCACAATGCCGACTTACGTCCAGGGGGAGTAATGGTTCAAACAGTCTGTATACGTGCTTTTCCTGAGAGGCCAGTAATAGATTGCGTCGCACCACTGGGTATTTACTGAAACCCTTGGAGCTTCATATTGACGATGAAACACAAAAATTGCATCGGGATTGAATATAGTAGGCATAATGCGGCCTTACGTCCAGGGGGAATAATGCTTCAAACAGTCTGTATACGTGCCTTTCCTGAGAGGCCAGTATTAGATTGCGTCGCACCACTGGGTATTTACTGTAACCCTTGGAGCTTCATATTGACGATGAAACACAAAAATTGCATCGGGATTGAATATAGTAGGCATAATGCGGACTTACGTCCAGGGGGAATAATGCTTCAAACAGTCTGTATACGTGCCTTTCCTGAGAGGCCAGTATTAGACTTCGACGCACCACTGGATATTTACTGTAACCCATGGAGCTTCATATTGACGATGAAACACAGAAATTGGATCGGGATTGAATATAGTAGGCACAATGCCGACTTACGTCCAGGGGGAGTAATGCTTCAAACAGTCTGTATATGTGCCGTTACTGAGAGGCCAGTATTAGATTGCGACGCACCACTGCGTATTTACTGTAACGCTTGGAGCTTCATATTGACGATGAAACACAGAAATTGCATCGGGATTGAATTTAGTAGGCACAATGCCGACTTACGTCCAGGGGGAGCAATGCTTCAAACAGTCTGTATACGTGACTTTCCTGAGATGCCAGTATTAGATTGCGACGCACCACTGGGTGTTTACTGTAACCCTTGGTGCTTCATATTGACGATGAAACACAGAAATTGTATCGGTATTGAATATAGTAGCCACAATGCTGACTTGCGTCCAGGGGGAGCAATGCTTCAAACAGTCTGTATAAGTGCCGTTACTGAGAGGTCAGTATTAGATTGTGACGCACCACTTGGTGATTACTGTAACCCTTGGAGCTCCATATTGACGATGAAACACAGAAATTGCATGGGGATTGACTATAGTAGGCACAATGCCGACTTACGTCCAGGGGAAGCAATGCTTCAAACAGTCTGTATACGTGCCTTTCCTGAGAGGCCAGTATCAGATTGCGACGCACCACTGGGTGTTTACTGTAACCCTTGGAGCTTCATATTGACTATGAAACACAGAAATTGCATCGGGATAGAATATAGTAGGCACAATGCCGACTTACGTCCAGGGGGAGTAATGCTTCAAACAGTCTGTATCAGTCCCGTTACTGAGAGGCAAGTATTACATTGCGACGCACCACTGGGTGTTTACTGTAACCACTGGGACAACATATTGACGATGAAACACAGAAATCGCATCGGGATTAAATATAGGAGGCACAATGCCGACTTACGTCCAGGGGGAGCAATGCTTCAAAGAGTCTGTGTACGTGCCGTTACTGAGAGGCCAGTATTAGATTGCGACGCACCACTGGGTGTTTACTGTAACCACTGGGACAACATATTGACGATGAAACACAGAAATCGCATCGGGATTAAATATAGGAGGCACAATGCCGACTTACGTCCAGGGGGAGCAATGCTTCAAACAGACTGTATACGTGCCTTTCCTGAGAGGCCAGTATTAGATTGCGACGCACCACTGGGAGTTTACTGTAACCATTGGAGCTTCATATTGACGATGAAACACAGAAATTGCATCGGGATTGAATATAGTAGGCACAATGTCGACTTACGTCCAGGGGGAGCAATTCTTCAATCAGTCTGTATATGTGCCCTTCCTGAGAGTTCAGCATTAGATTGCGACGCACCACTGGGTGTTTACTGTAACACTTGGAGCTTCATATTTACGACGAAACACAGATATTGCATCTGGATTGAATATAGTAGGCACAATGCCGACTTATGTCCAGGGGGAGCAATGCTTCAAACATTCTGTATACGTGTCGTTACTGAGAGGCCAGTATTAGATTGCGGCGCACAACAGGGTGTTTACTGTAACCCTTGGAACTTCATATTAACGATGAAACACAGAAATTGCATCGTGATAGAATATAGTAGGCACAATGCCGACTTACGTCCCAGGGGAGCAATGCTTCAAACATTTTGTATATGTTCCGTTACTGAGAGGCCAGTATTAGATTGTGACGCACCACTTGGTGTTTACTGTAACCCCTGGAGCTCCATATTGACGATGAAACACAGAAATTGCATCGGGATTGAATATAGTAGGCAGAATGCCGACTTACGTCAAGGGGGTGTAATGCTTCAAACAGTCTGTATACGTGCCGTTACTGAGAGGCCAGTATTAAAATGCGACGCACCACTGGGTGTTTACTGTAACCCTTGGAGCTTCATATTGACGATGAAACACAGAAATTGCATCGGGATTAAATATAGTAGGCACAATGCCGACTTACGTCCAGGGGGAGCAATGCTTCAAACTGTCTGTATACGTGCCTTTCCTGAGAGGCCAGTATTAGATTGCGACGCACCACTGGGTGTTTACTGTAACCCTTGGAGCTTCATATTGACGATGAAACACAGAAATTGCATCGGGATTGAATATAGTAGGCGCAATGCCAACTAACGTCCAGGGGAGCAATTCTTCAAACAGTCGGTGTACGTGCCTTTCCTGAGAGGCCAGTAATAGATTGCGATGCACCACTGGGTGTTTACTGTAACCCTTGGAGCTTCATATTGACGATGAAACACAGACATTGCATCGGGATTGAATATAGTAGGTACACCGCCGACTTACGTCCAGGGAGAGTAATGCTACAAACAGTCTGTATACGTGCCTTTCCTGAGAGACCAGTATTAGATTGCGACGCACCACTGGGTATTTACTGCCACCCTTGGAGCTTCATATTGACGATGAAATACAGAAATTACATCGGGATTGATATATAGTAGGCACAATGCCGACTTACGTCCTGGGGGGGCATTTCTTCAAACAGTCTGTATACGTGCCTTTCCTGAGAGGCCAGTATTAGACTGCGACGCTCCACTGGGTGTTTACTGTAACCCATGGAGCTTCATATTGACGATGAAACACAGAAATTGAACCGGGATTGAATATAGTAGGCACAATGCCGACTTACGTCCAAGGGGAGCAATGCTTCAAACAGTCTGTATACGTGCCGTTACTGAGAGGCAAGAATTAGATTGTGACGCACCATTAGGTGATTACTGTAACCCTTGGAGCTCCATATTGACGATGAAACACAGAAATTGCATCGGGACTGAATATAGTGGGCAGAATGCCAACTTACGTCCAGGGGGAGCAATGCTTCAAACAGTCTGTATACGTGCCTTTCCTGAGAGGCCAGTATTAGATTGCGACGCACCACTGGGTGTTTACTGTAACCCTTGGAGCTTCATATTGACGATGAAACACAGAAATTGCATCGGGATTGAATATAGTAGGCACAATGCCGACTTACGTCCAGGGGGAGCAATGCTTCAAACAGTCTGTATACGTACCTTTCCTGAGAGGCCAGTATTAGATTGCACGCACCACTGTGTGTTTACTGTAACCTTTGGAGTTTCATATTGACGATGAAACACAATAATTGCATCGGGATTTAATATAGTAGGCACAATGCCGACTTACGTCCAGGGGGAGCAATGCTTCAAACAGTCTGTATACGTGCCTTTCCTGAGAGGCCAGTATTAGATTGCGACGCACCACTGGGTGTTTACTGTAACCCTTGGAGCTTCATACTGACGATGAAACACAGAAATTGCATCGGGATTGAATATAGTAGGCTCAATGCCGACTTACGTCTATGGGGAGTAATGTTTCAAAGAGTCTGTATATGTGCCGTTACTGAGAGGCCAGTATTAGATTGCGACGCACCACTGGGTATTTACTGTAACCCTTGGAGCTTCATATTGACGATGAAACACAAAAATTGCATCGGGATTGAATATAGTAGGCATAATGCGGACTTACGTCCAGGGGGAATAATGCTTCAAACAGTCTGTATACGTGCCTTTCCTGAGAGGCCAGTATTAGAAATCGACGCACCACTGGGAGTTTACTGTAACCCATGGAGCTTCATATTGACGATGAAACACAGAAATTGCATCGGGATTTGAATATAGTAGGCACAATGCCGACTTACGTCCAGGGGGAGTAATGCTTCAAACAGTCTGTATACGTGCCGTTACTGAGAGGCAAGTATTAGATTGTGACGCACCATTAGGATATTACTGTTACACTTGGAGCTCCATATTGACGATGAAACACAGAAATTGCATCGGGACTGAATATAGTAGGCAGAATGCCAACTTACCTCCAGGGGGAGCAATGCTACAAACAGTCAGTATACATGCCTTTCCTGAGAGGCCAGTATTAGATTGCGACGCACCACTGGGTGTTTACTGTAACCCTTGGAGCTTCATATTGACGATGAAACACAGAAATTGCATCGGGATTGAATATAGTAGGCACAATGCCGACTTACGTCCAGGGTGAGCAATGCTTCAAACAGTCTGTATACGTGCATTTCCAGAGAGGCCAGTATTAGATTGCACGCACCACTGGGTGTTTACTGTAACACTTGGAGTTTCATATTGACGATGAAACACAATAATTGCATCGGGATTTAATATAGTAGGCACAATGCCGACTTACGTCCAGGGGGAGCAATGCTTCAAACAGTCTGTATACGTGCTTTTCCTGAGAGGCCAGTATTAGATTGCGACGCACCACTGGGTGTTTACTGTAACCCTTGGAGCTTCATACTGACGATGAAACACAGATATTGCATCGGGATTGAATATAGTAGGCTCAATGCCGACTTACGTCCAGGGGGAGCAATGCTTCAAACAGTCTGTATACGTGCTTTTCCTGAGAGGCCAGTATTAGATTGCGACGCACCACTGGGTGTTTACTGTAACCCTTGGAGCTTCATACTGACGATGAAACACAGAAATTGCATCGGGATTGAATATAGTAGGCTCAATGCCGACTTACGTCTAGGGGGAGTAATGTTTCAAACAGTCTGTATACGTGCCTTTGCTGAGGGGCCAGTATTAGACATCGACGCACCACTGGGAGTTTACTGTAACCCATGGAGCTTCATATTGACGATGAAACACAGAAATTGCATCGGGATTGAATATAGTAGGCACAATGCCGACTTACGTCCAGGGGGAGTAATTCTTCAAACAGTCTGTATATGTGCCGTTGCTGAGAGGCCAGTATTAGATTGCGACGCAGCACTGGGTATTTACTGTAACCCTTGGAGCTTCATATTGACGATAAAACACAGAAATTGCATCGGGATTGAATATAGTAGGCACAATGCCGACTTACGTCCATGGGTGCAATGCTTCAAACAGTCTGTAAACGTGCCCTTCCTGAGAGGCCAATATTAGATTGCGACGCACCACTGGGTGTTTACTGTAACCCTTGGAGCTTCATATTGACGATGAAACACAGAAATTGCATCGGGATTGAATATAGTAGGCACAATGCCGACTTACGTCCAGGGGGAGCAATGCTTCAAACAGTCTGTATACGTGCCTTTCCTGAGAGGCCAGTATTAGATTGCACGCACCACTGGGTGTTTACTGTAACCCTTGGAGTTTCATATTGACGATGAAACACAATAATTGCATCGGGATTTAATATAGTAGGCATAATGCGGACTTACGTCCAGGGGGAATAATGCTTCAAACAGTCTGTATACGTGCCTTTCCTGAGAGGCCAGTATTAGACATCGACGCACCACTGGGAGTTTACTGTAACCCATGGAGCTTCATATTGACGATGAAACACAGAAATCGCATCGGGATTGAATATAGTAGGCACAATGCCGACTTACGTCCAAGGGGAGCAATGCCTCAAACAGTCTGTATACGTGCCGTTACTGAGAGGCAAGTATTAGATTGTGACGCACCATTAGGTGATTACTGTAACCCTGGGAGCTCCATATTGACGATGAAACACAGAAATTGCATCGGGACTGAATATAGTAGGCAGAATGCCAACTTACGTCCAGGGGGAGCAATGCTTCAAACAATCTGTATACGTGCCTTTCCTAAGAGGCCAGTATTAGATTGCGACGCACCACTGGGTGTTTACTGTAACCCTTAGAGCTTCATATTGACGATGAAACACAGAAATTGCATCGGGATTGAATATAGTAGGCATAATGCCGACTTACGTCCAGGGGGAGCAATGCTTCAAACAGTCTGTATATGTGCCTTTCCTGAGAGGCCAGTATTAGATTGCACGCATTACTGGGTGTTTACTGTAACCCTTGGAGTTTCATATTGACGATGGAACACAATAATTGCATCGGGATTTAATATAGTATGCACAATGCCGACTTACGTCCAGGGGGAGCAATGCTTCAAACAGTCTGTATACGTGCCTTTCCTAAGAGGCCAGTATTAGATTGCGACGCACCACTGGGTGTTTACTGTAACCCTTGGAGCTTCATACTGACGATGAAACACAGAAATTGCATCGGGATTGAATATAGTAGGCTCAATGCCGACTTACGTCCAGGGGGAGCAATGCTTCAAACAGTCTGTATACGTGCTTTTCCTGAGAGGCCAGTATTAGATTGCGACGCACCACTGGGTGTTTACTGTAACCCTTGGAGCTTCATACTGACGATGAAGCACAGAAATTGCATCGGGATTGAATATAGTAGGCTCAATGCCTACTTACGTCTAGGGGGAGTAATGTTTCAAAGGGTCTGTATATGTGCCGTTACTGAGAGGCCAGTATTAGATTGCGACGCACCACTGGGTATTTACTGTAACCCTTGGAGCTTCATATTGACGATGAAACACAAAAATTGCATCGGGATTGAATATAGTAGGCATAATGCGGACTTACGTCCAGGGGGAATAATGCTTCAAACAGTCTGTATACGTGCCTTTCCTGAGAGGCCAGTATTAGACATCGACGCACCACTGGGAGTTTACTGTAACCCATGGAGCTTCATATTGACGATGAAACACAGAAATTGCATCGGGATTGAATATAGTAGGCACAATGCCGACTTACGTCCAAGGGGAGCAATGCTTCAAACAGTCTGTATACGTGCCGTTACTGAGAGGCAAGTATTAGATTGTGACGCACCATTAGGTGATTACTGTAACCCTTGGAGCTCCATATTGACGATGAAACACAGAAATTGCATCGGGACTGAATATAGTAGGCAGAATGCCAACTTACGTCCAGGGGGAGCAATGCTTCAAACAGTCTGTATACGTGCCTTTCCTGAGAGGCCAGTATTAGATTGCGACGCACCACTGGGTGTTTACTGTAACCCTTGGAGCTTCATATTGACGATGAAACACAGAAATTGCATCGGGATTGAATATAGTAGGCACAATGCCGACTTACGTCCAGGGGGAGCAATGCTTCAAACAGTCTGTATATGTGCCTTTCCTGAGTGGCCAGTATTAGATTGCACGCACCACTGGGTGTTTACTGTAACCCTTGGAGTTTCATATTGACGATGAAACACAATAATTGCATCGGGATTTAATATAGTAGGCACAATGCAGACTTACGTCCTGGGGGAGCAATGCTTCAAACAGTCTGATACGTGCTTTTCCTGAGAGGCCAGTATTAGATTGCGACGCACCACTGGGTGTTTACTGTAACCCTTGGAGCTTCATACTGACGATGAAACACAGAAATTGCATCGGGATTGAATATAGTAGGCTCAATGCCGACTTACGTCTAGGGGGAGTAATGTTTCAAAGAGTCTGTAAATGTGCCGTTACTGAGAGGCCAGTATTAGATTGCGACGCACCACTGGGTATTTACTGTCACCCTTGGAGCTTCATATTGACGATGAAACACAAAAATTGCATCGGGATTGAATATAGTAGGCATTATGCGGACTTACGTCCAGGGGGAATAATGCTTCAAACAGTCTGTATACTTGCCTTTCCTGAGAGGCCAGTATTAGACATCGGCGCACCACTGGGAGTTTACTGTAACCCATGGAGCTTCATATTGACGATGAAACACAGAAATTGCATCGGAATTGAATATAGTAGGCACAATGCCGACTTACGTTCACGGGAGCAATGCATCAAAGAGTCTTTATACGTGCCGTTCCAGAGAGGCCAGTATTAGATTGCGACGCACCACTGGGTGTTTACTGTAACCCTTGGAGCTTCATATTGACGATGAAACACAGATATTGCATCGGGATTGAATATAGTAGGCACAATGCCGACTTACGTCCAGGGGGAACAATGCTTCAAACAGTCTGTATACGTGCCGTTACAGAGAGGCCAGTAATAGATTGCGACGCAACACTGGGTGTCTACTGTAACCCTTGGAGCTTCATATTAACGATGAAACACAGATATTGCATCGGGATTGAATATAGTAGGCACAATGCGGACTTACGTCCAGGGGTAGCAATGCTTCCTACAGTCTATATACGTGCCTTTCCTGAGAGGCCAGTATTAGATTGCGACGCACCACTGGGTGTTTACTGTAACCCTTGGAGTTTCATATTGATGATGAAACACAATAATTGCATCGGGATTTAATATAGTAGGCACAATGCCGTCTTACGTCCAGGGGGGGCAATGCTTCAAACAGTCTGTATTCGTGCCTTTCCTGAGAGTCCAGTATTAGATTGCGACGCACCACTGGGTGTTTACTGTAACCCTTGGAGTTTCATATTGACGATGAGACACAGAAATTGCATAAGGATTGAATATAGTAGGCACAATGCCGACTTACGTCCAGGGGGAGTAATGCTTCAAACAGTCTGTATATGTGCCGTAACTCAGAGGCCAGTATGAGATTGCGACGCACCACTGGGTAATTACTGTAACCCTTGGAGCTTCATATTGACGATAAAACACAGAAATTGCATCGGAATTGAATATAGTAGGCACAATGCCGACTTACGTCCAGGGGGAGTAGTGCTTCAAACACTCTGTATATGTGCCGTTACTGAGAGGCCAGTATTAGATTGCGACGCACCACTGGGTATTTACTGTAACCCTTGGAGCTTCATAGTGACGATGAAACACAGAAATTGCATCGGGATTGAATATAGTAGGCACAATGCTGACTTAACTCCAGGGGGAGTAATGCTTCAAAAAGTCTGTATATGTGCCGTTACTGAGAGGCCAGTAGTAGATTGCGACGCACCACTGGGTATTTACTGTAACCATTGGAGCTACATATTGACGATGAAACACAGAAATTGCATCGGGATTGAATATAGTAGGCACAATGTCGACTTACGTTCACGGGAGCAATGCTTCAAAGAGTCTTTATACGTGCCGTTCCAGAGAGGCCAGTATTAGATTGCGACGCACTACTGGGTGTTTACTGTAACCCTTGGAGCTTCATATTGACGATAAAACACAGAAATTGCATCGGGATTGAATATAGTATGCACAATGCCGACTTACGTCCAGGGGGAGTAGTGCTTCAAACACTCTGTATATGTGCCGTTACTGAGAGGCCAGTATTAGATTGCGACGCACCACTGGGTATTTACTGTAACCCTTGGAGCTTCATATTGACGATGAAACACAGAAATTGCATCGGGAATGAATATAGTAGGCACAATGCCGACTTACGTCCAGGGGGAGCAACGCTTCAAACAGTCTGTATACGTGCCTTTCCTGAGAGGCCAGTATTAGATTGCGACGCACCACTGGGTGTTTACTGTAACCCTTGGAGTTTCATATTGATGATGAAACACAATAATTGCATCGGGATTTAATATAGTAGGCACAATGCCGTCTTACGTCCTGGGGGAGCAATGCTTCAAACAGTCTGTATACGTGCCTTTCCTGAGGGTCCAGTATTAGATTGCGACGCACCACTGGGTGTTTACTGTAACCCTTGGAGCTTCACATTGACGATGAAACACAGAAATTGCATCGGGATTGAATATAGTAGGCACAATGTCGACTTACGTTCACGGGAGCAATGCTTCAAAGAGTCTTTATACGTGCCGTTCGAGAGAGGCCAGTATTAGATTGCGACGCACCACTGGGTGTTTACTGTAACCCTTGGAGCTTCACATTGACGATGAAACACAGAAATTGCATCGGGATTGAATATAGTAGGCACAATGCCGACTTACGTCCAGGGGGAGCAATGCATCAAACAGTCTGTATACGTGCCTTTCCTGAGAGGCCAGTATTAGATTGCGACGCACCACTGGGTGTTTACTGTAACGCTTGGAGTTTTATATTGATGATGAAACACAATAAGTGCATCGGGATTTAATATAGTAGGCACAATGCCGTCTTACGTCCAGGGGGAGCAATGCTTCAAACAGTCTGTATACGTGCCTTTCCTGAGAGTCCAGTATTAGATTGCGACGCACCACTCGGTGTTTACTGTAACCCTTGGAGCTTCATATTGACGATGAAACACAGAAATTGCATCGGGATTGAATATAGTAGGCACAATGCCGACTTACGTCCAGGGGGAGTAATGCTTCAAACAGTCTGTATATGTGCCGCTACTGAGAGGCCAGTATAAGATTGCGACGCACCACTGGGTGTATACTGTAACCCTTGGTGCTTCATATTGACGATGAAACACAGAAATTGCATCGGGATTGAATATAGTAGGCACAATGCCGACTTACGACCAGGGGGAGTAATGCTTCAACAGTCTGTATATGTGCCGCTACTGAGAGGCCAGTATAAGATTGCGACGCACCACTGGGTAATTACTGTAACCCTTGGAGCTTCATATTGACGATGAAACACAGAAATTGCATCGGGATTGAATATAGTAGGCACAATGCCGACTTACGTCCAGGGGTAGTAGTGTTTCAAACAGTCTATATATGTGCCGTTACAGAGAGGCCAGTATTAGATTGTGACGCACCACTTGGTGATTACTGTAACCCTTGGAGCTCCATATTGACGATGAAACACAGAAATTGCATCGGGATTGAATATAGTAGGCAGAATGCCAACTTTTGTCCAGGGGGTGTAATGCTTCAAACAATCTATATACGTGCCGTTACTGAGAGGCCAGTATTAGATTGCGACGCACCACTGGGTGTTTACTGTAACCCTTGGAGCATCATATTGACGAAGAAACACAGAAATTGCATCGGGATTAAAAATAGTAGGCACAATACCGACTTACGTCCAGGGGGAGAATTGCTTCAAACAGTCTGTATACGTGCCTTTTCTGAGAGGCCAGTATTAGATTGCGACGCACCACTGGCTGTTTACTGTAACCCTTGGAGTTTCATATTGACGATGAAACACAGTAATTGAATCGGGATTTAATATAGTAGGCACGATGCCGACTTACGTCCAGGGGTGCAATGCTTCAAACAGTCTGTATACGTGCCTTTCCTGAGAGGCCAGTATTAGATTGCGACGCACCACTGGGTGTTTACTGTAGCCCTTGGAGCTTCATATTGACGATGAAACACATAAATTGCATCGGGATTGAATATAGTAGGCACAATGCCGACTTACGTCCAGGGGGAAAATTGCTTCAAACAGTCTGCACATGTGCCGTTACTGAGAGGCCAGTATTAGACTGCGACGCACCACTGGGAGTTTACTGTAACCCTTGGAGCATCATATTGACGTTGAAACACAGCAATTGCATCGGGATTGAATATAGTAGCCACAATGCCGACTTACATCCAGGGGGAGTTATGCTTCAAACAGTCTGTATATGTGCCGTTACTGAGAGGCCAGTATTAGATTGTGACGCACCACTTGAAGATTACCGTAACCTTTGGAGCTCCATATTGACGATGAAACACAAAAATTGCATTGGGATTGAATGTAGTAGGCAGAATGCCAACTTTTGTCCAGAGGGTGTAATGCTTCAAACAATCTGTATACGTGCCGTTACTGAGAGGCCAGTATTAGAATGCGACGCAGCACTGGGTGTTTACTGTAACCCTTGGAGCATCATATTGACGATGAAACACAGATATTGCATCAGAATTAAATATAGTAGGCAGAATGCCGTCTTACGTCCAGGGGGAGCAATGCTTCAATCAGTCTGTATATGTGCCGTTACTGAGAGGCCAGTATTAGATTGTGACGCACCACTTGGTGATTACTGTAACCCTTGGAGCTCCATATTGACGATGAAACACAGAAATTGCATCGGGATTGAATATAGTAGGCAGAATGCCAACTTTTGTCCAGGGGGAGTAATGCTTCAAACAATCTGTATACGTGCCGTTACTGAGAGGATAGTATTAGAATGCGACGCACCACTGGGTGTTTACTGTAACCCTTGGAGCATCATATTGACGATGAAACACAGAAATTGCATCGGGATTAAATATAGTAGGCACAATGCCGACTTACGTCCTGGGGGAGCAATGCTTCAAACAGTCTGTATACGTGCCTTTCCTGAGAGGCCAGTATTAGATTGCGACGCACCACTGGGTGTTTACTGTAACCCTTGGAGTTTCATATTGACGATGAAACACAGTAATTGCATCGGGATTTAATATAGTAGGCATAATGCCGATTTACGTCCAGGGGGAGCAATGCTTCAAACAGTCTGTAAACGTGTTTTTCCTGAGAGGCCAGTATTAGATTGCGACGCACCTCTGGGTGTTTACTGTAACCCTTGGAGCTTCATATTGACGATGAAACACAGAAATTGCATCGGGGTTGAATATAGTAGGCACAATGCTGACTTGCGTCCATGGGGAGGAATGCTTCAAACAGTCTGTATATGTGCCGTTACTGACAGGCTAGTATTAGATTGTGACACACCACTGGGTATTTACTGTAACCCTTTGAGCTTCATATTGACGATGAAACACAGAAATTGCATCGGGATTGAATATAGTAGGCACAATGCCGACTTACGTCCAGGGGGAGTAATGCTTCAAACAGTCTGTATATGTGCCGTTACTGAGAGGCCAGTATTAGATTGCGACGCACCACTGGGTATTTACTGTTACCCTTGGAGCTTCATATTGACGATGAAACACAGAAATTGCATCGGGATTGAATATAGTAGGCATAATGCGGACTTACGTCCAGGGGGAGTAATGCTTCAAACAGTCTGTATACGTGCCGTTACTGAGAGGCCAGTATTAGACTGCGACTCACCACTGGGAGTTTACTGTAACCCTTGGAGCTTCATATTGACGATGAAACACAGAAATTGCATCGGGATTGAATATAGTAGGCACAATGCCGACTTACGTTCACGGGAGCGATGCTACAAAGAGTCTTTATACGTGCCGTTACAGAGAGGCCAGTATTAGATTGCGACGCACCACTGGGTGTTTACTGTAACCCTTGGAGCTTCATATTGACGATGAAACACAGAAATTGCATCGGGATTGAATATAGTAGGCACAATGCCGACTTACGTCCAGGGGGAGCAATGCTTCAAAGTCTGTATACGTGACTTTCCTGAGAGGCCAGTATTAGATTGCGACGCACCACTGGGTGTTTACTGTAACCCTTGGAGCTTCATATTGACGATGAAACACAGAAATTGCATCGGGATTGAATATAGTAGGCAGAATGCTGACTTGCGTCCAGGGGGAGCAATGCTTCAAACAGTCTGTATATGTGCCGTTACTGAGAGGCCAGTATTAGATTGTTACGCACCACTGGGTGTTTAGTGTAACCCTTGGAGCTTCATATTGACGATGAAACACAGAAATTGCATCTGGCTTGAATATAGTAGGCACAATGCCGACTTACATCCAGGGGGAGTAATGCTTCAAAAAGTCTGTATATGTGCCGTTACTGGGAGGCCAGTATTAGATTGCGACGCACCACTGGGTATTTACTGTTACCCTTGGAGCTTCATATTGACGATGAAACACAGAAATTGCATCGGGATTGAATATAGTAGGCATAATGCGGACTTACGTCCAGGGGGAGTAATGCTTCAAACAGTCTGTATACGTGCCGTTACTGAGAGGCCAGTATTAGACAGCGACTCACCACTGGGAGTTTACTGTAACCCTTGGAGCTTCATATTGACGATGAAACACAGAAATTGCATCGGGATTGAATATAGTAGGCACAATGCCGACTTACGTTCACGGGAGCAATGCTACAAAGAGTCTTTATACGTGCCGTTACAGAGAGGCCAGTATTAGATTGCGACGCACCACTGGGTGTTTACTGTAACCCTTGGAGCTTCATATTGACGATGAAACACAGAAATTGCATCGGGATTGAATATAGTAGGCACAATGCCGACTTACGTCCAGGGGGAGCAATGCTTCAAAGTCTGAATACGTGACTTTCCTGAGAGGCCAGTATTAGATTGCGACGCACCACTGGGTGTTTACTGTAACCCTTGGAGCTTCATATTGACGATGAAACACAGAAATTGCATCGGGATTGAATATAGTAGGCACAATGCTGACTTGCGTCCAGGGGGAGCAATGCTTCAAACAGTCTGTATATGTGCCGTTACTGAGAGGCCAGTATTAGATTGTTACGCACCACTGGGTGTTTAGTGTAACCCTTGGAGCTTCATATTGACGATGAAACACAGAAATTGCATTTGGCTTGAATATAGTAGGCACAATGCCGACTTACATCCAGGGGGAGTAATGCTTCAAAAAGTCTGTATATGTGCCGTTACTGAGAGGCCAGTATTAGATTGCGACGCACCACTGGGTATTTACTGTTACCCTTGGAGCTTCATATTGACGATGAAACACAGAAATCGCATCGGGATTGAATATAGTAGGCATAATGCGGACTTACGTCCAGGGGGAGTAATGCTTCAAACAGTCTGTATACGTGCCGTTACTGAGAGGCCAGTATTAGACTGCGACTCACCACTGGGAGTTTACTGTAACCCTTGGAGCTTCATATTGACGATGAAACACAGAAATTGCATCGGGATTGAATATAGTAGGCACAATGCCGACTTACGTTCACGGGAGCAATGCTACAAAGAGTCTTTATACGTGCCGTTACAGAGAGGCCAGTATTAGATTGCGACGCACCACTTGGTGTTTACTGTAACCCTTGGAGCTTCATATTGACGATGAAACACAGAAATTGCATCGGGATTGAATATAGTAGGCACAATGCCGACTTACGTCCAGGGGGAGCAATGCTTCAAAGTCTGTATACGTGACTTTCCTGAGAGGCCAGTATTAGATTGCGACGCACCACTGGGTGTTTACTGTAACCCTTGGAGCTTCATATTGACGATGAAACACAGAAATTGCATCGGGATTGAATATAGTAGGCACAATGCTGACTTGCGTCCAGGGGGAGCAATGCTTCAAACAGTCTGTATATGTGCCGTTACTGAGAGGCCAGTATTAGATTGTTACGCACCACTGGGCGTTTAGTGTAACCCTTGGAGCTTCATATTGACGATGAAACACAGAAATTGCATCTGGCTTGAATATAGTAGGCACAATGCCGACTTACATCCAGGGGGAGTAATGCTTCAAAAAGTCTGTATATGTGCCGTTACTGAGAGGCCAGTATTAGATTGCGACGCACCACTGGGTATTTACTGTTACCCTTGGAGCTTCATATTGACGATGAAACACAGAAATTGCATCGGGATTGAATATAGTAGGCATAATGCGGACTTACGTCCAGGGGGAGTAATGCTTCAAACAGTCTGTATACGTGCCGTTACTGAGAGGCCAGTATTAGACTGCGACTCACCACTGGGAGTTTACTGTAACCCTTGGAGCTTCATATTGACGATGAAACACAGAAATTGCATCGGGATTGAATATAGTAGGCACAATGCCGACTTACGTTCACGGGAGCAATGCTACAAAGAGTCTTTATACGTGCCGTTACAGAGAGGCCAGTATTAGATTACGACGCACCACTGGGTGTTTACTGTAACCCTTGGAGCTTCATATTAACGATGAAACACAGAAATTGCATCGGGATTGAATATAGTAGGCACAATGCCGACTTACGTCCAGGGGGAGCAATACTTCAAAGTCTGTATACGTGACTTTCCTGAGAGGCCAGTATTAGATTGCGACGCACCACTGGGTGTTTACTGTAACCCTTGGAGCTTCATATTGACGATGAAACACAGAAATTGCATCGTGATTGAATATAGTAGGCACAATGCTGACTTGCGTCCAGGGGGAGCAATGCTTCAAACAGGCTGTATATGTGCCGTTACTGAGAGGCCAGTATTAGATTGTTACGCACCACTGGGTGTTTAGTGTAACCCTTGGAGCTTCATATTGACGATGAAACACAGAAATTGCATCTGGCTTGAATATAGTAGGCACAATGCCGACTTACATCCAGGGGGAGTAATGCTTCAAAAAGTCTGTATATGTGCCGTTACTGAGAGGCCAGTATTAGATTGCGACGCACCACTGGGTATTTACTGTTACCCTTGGAGCTTCATATTGACGATGAAACACAGAAATTGCATCGGGATTGAATATAGTAGGCATAATGCGGACTTACGTCCAGGGGGAGTAATGCTTCAAACAGTCTGTATACGTGCCGTTACTGAGAGGCCAGTATTAGACTGCGCCTCACCACTGGGAGTTTACTGTAACCCTTGGAGCTTCATATTGACGATGAAACACAGAAATTGCATCGGGATTGAATATAGTAGGCACAATGCCGACTTACGTTCACGGGAGCAATGCTACAAAGAGTCTTTATACGTGCCGTTACAGAGAGGCCAGTATTAGATTGCGACGCACCACTGGGTGTTTACTGTAACCCTTGGAGCTTCATATTGACGATGAAACACAGAAATTGCATCGGGATTGAATATAGTAGGCACAATGCCGACTTACGTCCAGGGGGAGCAATGCTTCAAAGTCTGTATACGTGACTTTCCTGAGAGGCCAGTATTAGATTGCGACGCACCACTGGGTGTTTACTGTAACCCTTGGAGCTTCATATTGACGATGAAACACAGAAATTGCATCGGGATTGAATATAGTAGGCACAATGCTGACTTGCGTCCAGGGGGAGCAATGCTTCAAACAGTCTGTATATGTGCCGTTACTGAGAGGCCAGTATTAGATTGTTACGCACCACTGGGTGTTTAGTGTAACCCTTGGAGCTTCATATTGACGATGAAACACAGAAATTGCATCTGGCTTGAATATAGTAGGCACAATGCCGACTTACATCCAGGGGGAGTAATGCTTCAAAAAGTCTGTATATGTGCCGTTACTGAGAGGCCAGTATTAGATTGCGACGCACCACTGGGTATTTACTGTTACCCTTGGAGCTTCATATTGACGATGAAACACAGAAATTGCATCGGGATTGAATATAGTAGGCATAATGCGGACTTACGTCCAGGGGGAGTAATGCTTCAAACAGTCTGTATACGTGCCGTTACTGAGAGGCCAGTATTAGACTGCGACTCACCACTGGGAGTTTACTGTAACCCTTGGAGCTTCATATTGACGATGAAACACAGAAATTGCATCGGGATTGAATATAGTAGGCACAATGCCGACTTACGTTCACGGGAGCAATGCTACAAAGAGTCTTTATACGTGCCGTTACAGAGAGGCCAGTATTAGATTGCGACGCACCACTGGGTGTTTACTGTAACCCTTGGAGCTTCATATTGACGATGAAACACAGAAATTGCATCGGGATTGAATATAGTAGGCACAATGCCGACTTACGTCCAGGGGGAACAATGCTTCAAACAGTCTGTATACGTGCCGTTACAGAGAGGCCAGTATCAGATTGCGACGCACCACTGGGTGTTTACTGTAACCCTTGGAGTTTCATATTGACGATGAAACACAGAAATTGCATCGGGATTGAATATAGTAGGCACAATGCCGACTTACTTCCACGGGAGCAATGCTTCAAAGAGTCTGTGTACGTGCCTTTCCTGAGAGGCCAGTTTTAGATTGCGACTCACCTCTGGGTGTTTACTGTAACCCTTGGAGCTCATATTGACGATGAAACACAGAAATTGCATCGGAATTGAATATAGTAGGCACAATGCCGACTTACGTTCAGGGGGAGCAATGCTTCAAACAGTCTGTATACGTGCCTTTCCTGAGAGGCCAGTATTAGATGGCGACGAACCACTGGGTGTTTGCTGTAACCCTTGGAGCTTCATATTGACCATGAAACACAGAAATTGCATCGGGATTGGATATAGTAGGCACAATGCCGACTTACGTCCAGGGGGAGTAATGCTTCAAACAGTCTGTATATGTGCCGTTACTGAGAGGCCAGTATTAGATTGCGACGCACCACTGAGCGTTTACTGTAACCCTTGGAACTTCATATTGACGATGAAACACAGAAATTGCATCGGGATTGAATATAGTAGGCACAATGCCGACTTACGTCCAGGGGGAGCAATGCTTCAAACAGTCTGTATACGTGCCGTTACTGAGAGGCCAGTATTAGATTGCGACGCACCTCTGGGTGTTTACCGTAACCCTTGGAGCTTCATATTGACGATGAAACACAGAAATTGCATCGGGATTGAATATAGTAGGCACAATGCCGACTTACGTCCAGGGGGAGCAATGCTTCAAACAGTCTGTATACGTGCCTTTCCTGAGAGGCCAGTATTAGATTGCGACGCACCACTGGGTGTTTACTGTAACCCTTGGAGCTTCATATTGACGATGAAACACAGAAATTGCATCGGGATTGAATATAGTAGGCACAATGCCGACTTACGTCCAGGGGGAGCAATTGTGATATTATTGGATTTCAGACATTTTGCATATGAGAAAAGGACAGCCACCAAGCTGTAGTTTGCAGTGATACTAAGCATGACAACACGAGAGTAAAAAAAAAAAACGAAATCTGTTTACAACGTTCGTCTTCACCAAGACGCGCGGCCAGCGTTTAAAAGGTACTTTTAAACACTATGACTCGCTGGGCGCAGATATTTAAAATCATTGCCGCAGCGCTTGATAGCAAGAAGCTGCGAAACAGAAGAAAGAACAATATATCATTTGTTAGGAAAATTCTAGAGTCTTTATAGTGAGTTGAACTTCTGGTCGCCGATATGTTAACATGTACTTCATTACCTTTGATGTTTGGTTGCCGACTTGTTAAGACGTGTTGTGTAGCACCGCTACAAGTTTAGTGTGAAAAACCACGTTACCACCAAGAAAGAAAACGCTTTTGTAAACCTAGTGACGATAAAAAATACTTACGCGCACGCCAGGACATTTAATTTTTACAAAATATCACACATACAAAAGCAGCGATTGTTGGACTGCTCCATGTATGAGAAAAACATAAAAATGTAAGTTTTGTATTCATTGTAAATTTGGTAATGTTTATAGTTTAACGCCTTTCTTCTTTGAGAATATACTTTTCCTCCACCGTACAGAAAATCTATGCTTATTCTTTTCTTTAAATTAACCACAAATAATGTTTATGTTTAAATGAACTTTGTTACAGGTTCGCTCTTTATCGCGGTGTGTCGATTGTATTTGGGAGACCATTAACGTGTTAAATTTACGATCTGACAACTTTTTTTACAAAATTTCACTGTTTTGCATTCATTTCCAATTTTTTTTATTATTCAAATGGGTCCGTTAGGTAATTTCATTGAAGAGTCTGATTGCGTGAAAGCAATCCGGGTTAAGAGGTCATTTGAGAAACTATTTTCACGCAATCAATCCGTACGTCTCCTAAACACAATCGAGAACCGACACATCGTCGATCATTCATTAATTTTTCTCTTTTTCCAAGTCGTACCAAGAAACGGCCAAGGAGAACTGCCGTGAGTACGCAATCTAGTGATAAAAGGTTGCATTCTTTATCTTGTCGGCAAACATTGCCATGAGTTATCATCATCAATGTTATATTTCGTTAAATCCGAAAAGCCAAACAAAAAACCTTTTAACGCTAGACAATGCTTCAAACAGTCTGTATACGTGCCGTTACTGAGAGGCCAGTATTAGATTTCGGCGCACCACAGGGTGTTTACTGTAAATCTTGGAGCTTCATATTGACGATGAAACACAGAAATTGCATCGGGATAGAATATAGTAGGCACAATGCCGACTTACGTCCAGGGGGAGCAATGCTTCAAACAGTCTGTATACGTGCCGTTACTGAGAGGCAAGTATTAGAATGTGACGCACCACTTGGTGATTACTGTAACCCTTGGAGCTCCATATTGACGATGAAACACAGAAATTGCATCGGGATTGAATGTAGTAGGCAGAATGCCAACTTACGTCCAGGGGGTGTAATGCTTCAAACAATCTGTATACGTGCCGTTACTGAGAGGCCAGTATTAGAATGCAACGCACCACTTGGTGTTTACTGTAACCCTTGGAGCATCATATTGACGATGAAACACAGAAATTGCATCGGGATAGAATATAGTAGGCACAATGCCGACTTACGTCCAGGGGGAGCAATGCTTCAAACAGTCTGTATACGTGCCGTTACTGAGAGGCCAGTATTAGATTTCGGCGCACCACAGGGTGTTTAGTGTAACCATTGGAGCTTCATATTGACGATGCAACACAGAAATTGCATCGGGATTTAATATAGTAGGCACAATGCCGACTTACGTCCAGGGGGAGTAATGCTTCAAACAGTCTGTATACGTGCCTATCCTGAGAGGCCAGTATTAGATTGCGACGCACCACTGCATGTTTACTGTAACCCTTGAAGCTTCATATTGACGATGAAACACAGAAATTGCATCGGGATTGAAAATAGTAGGCACATTGCCGACTTACGTCCAGGGAGAGTAATGCTACAAACAGTCTGTATACGTGCCTTTCCTGAGTGGCCAGTATTAGATTGCGACGCACCACTGGGTGTTTACTGTAACCCTTGGAGCATCATATTGACGATGAAACACAGAAATTGCATCGGGATTGAATATAGTAGGCATAATGCGGACTTACGTCCAGGGGGAGTAATGCTTCAAACAGTCTGTATACGTGCCTTTCCTGAGAGGCCAGTATTAGACTGCGACGCACCACTGGGAGCTTACTGTAACCCTTGGAGCTTCATATTGACGATGAAACACAGAAATTGCATCGGGATAGAATATAGTAGGCACAATGCCGACTTACGTCCAGGGGGAGCAATGCTTCAAACAGTCTGTATACGTGCCGTTACTGAGAGGCCAGTATTAGATTTCGGCGCACCACAGGGTGTTTAGTGTAACCATTGGAGCTTCATATTGACGATGAAACACAGAAATTGCATCGGGATTTAATATAGTAGGCACAATGCCGACTTACGTCCAGGGGGAGTAATGCTTCAAACAGTCTGTATACATGCCTATCCTGAGAGGCCAGTATTAGATTGCGACGCACCACTGCATGTTTACTGTAACCCTTGAAGCTTCATATTGACGATGAAACACAGAAATTGCATCGGGATTGAATATAGTAGGCGCAATGCCAACTAACGTCCAGGGGAGCAATGCTTCAAACAGTCTGTGTACGTGCCTTTCCTGAGAGGCCAGTATTAGATTGCGACGCACGACTGGGTGTTTACTGTAACCCTTGGAGCATCATATTGACGATGAAACACAGAAATTGCATCGGGATTGAATATAGTAGGCATAATGCGGACTTACGTCCAGGGGGAGTAATGCTTCAAACAGTCTGTATACGTGCCTTTCCTGAGAGGCCAGTATTAGACTGCGACGCACCACTGGGAGCTTACTGTAACCCTTGGAGCTTCATATTGACGATGAAACACAGAAATTGCATCGGGATTGCATATAGTAGGCACAATGCTGACTTGCGTCCAAGGGGAGCAATGCTTCAAACAGTCTGTATATGTGCCGTTACTGAGAGGCCAGTATTAGATTGCGACGCACCACTGGGTATTTACTGTAACCCTTGGAGCTTCATATTGACGATGAAACACAGAAATTGCATCGGGATTGAACACAGTAGGCACAATGCCGACTTAGGTCCAGGGGGAGTAATGCTTCAAACAGTCTGTATATGTCCCGTAACTGAGAGGCCAGTATTAGATTGCGACGCACCACTGGGTATTTACTGTAACCCTTGGAGCTTCATATTGACGATGAAACACAGAAATTGCATCGTGATTGAATATAGTAGGCATAATGCGGACTTACGTCCAGGGGGAATAATGCTTCAAACAGTCTGTATACGTGCCTTTCCTGAGAGGCCAGTATTACACTGCGACGCACCACTGGGAGTTTACTGTAAGCCTTGGAGCTTCATATTGACGATGAAACACAGAAATTGCATCGGGATTGAATATAGTAGGCACAATGCCGCCTTACGTCCAGGGGGAGTAATGCTTCAAACAGTCTGTATATGTGCCGTTACTGAGAGGCCAGTATTAGACTGCGACGCATCACTGGGTATTTACTGTAACCCTTGGAGCTTCATATTGACGATGATACACAGAAATTGTATCGGGATTGAATATAGTAGGCACAATGCCGACTTACGTCCAGGGGGAGCAATGCTTCAAACAGTCTGTATACGTGCCTTTCCTGAGAGGCCAGTATTAGTTTGCGACGCACCACTGGGTGTTTACTGTAACCCTTGGAGCTTCATATTGACGCTGAAACACAGAAATTGCATCGGGATTGAATATAGTAGGCACAATTCCGACTTACGTCCAGGGGGAGTAATGCTTCAAACAGTCTGTATATGTGCCGTTACTGAGAGGCCAGTATTAGATTGCGACGCACCACTGGGTATTTACTGTAACCCTAGGAGCTTCATATTGACGATGAAACACAGAAATTGCGTCGTGATTGAATATAGTAGGCATAATGCGGACCTACGTCCAGGGGGAGTAATGCTTCAAACAGTCTGTATACGTGCCTTTCCAGAGAGGCCAGTATTAGACTGCGACGCACAACTGGGAGTTTACTGTAACCTTTGGAGCTTCATATTGACGATGAAACACAGAAATTGCATCGGGATTGAATATAGTAGGCACAATGTTGACTTGCGTCCAGGGGGCGCAATGCTTCTAACAGTCTGTATACACTCCTGGAAATGGAAAAAAGAACACATTGACACCGGTGTGTCAGACCCACCATACTTGCTCCGGACACTGCGAGAGGGCTGTACAAGCAATGATCACATGCACGGCACAGCGGACACACCAGGAACCGCGGTGTTGGCCGTCGAATGGCGCTAGCTGCGCAGCATTTGTGCACCGCCGCCGTCAGTGTCAGCCAGTTTGCCGTGGCATACGGAGCTCCATCGCAGTCTTTAACACTGGTAGCATGCCGCGACAGCGTGGACGTGAACCGTATGTGCAGTTGACGGACTTTGAGCGAGGGCGTATAGTGGGCATGCGGGAGGCCGGGTGGACGTACCGCCGAATTGCTCAACACGTGGGGCGTGAGGTCTCCACAGTACATCGATGTTGTCGCCAGTGGTCTGCGGAAGGTGCACGTGCCCGTCGACCTGGGACCTTACCGCAGCGACGCACGGATGCACGCCAAGACCGTAGGATTCTACGCAGTGCCGTAGGGGACCGCACCGCCACTTCCCAGCAAATTAGGGACACTGTTGTTCCTGGGGTATCGGCGAGGACCATTCGCAACCGTCTCCATGATGCTGGGCTACGGTCCCGCACACCGTTAGGCCGTCTTCCGCTCACGCCCCAACATCGTGCAGCCCGCCTCCAGTGGTGTCGCGACAGGCGTGAATAGAGGGACGAATGGAGACGTGTCGTCTTCAGCGATGAGAGTCGCTTCTGCCTTGGTGCCAATGATTGTCGTATGCGTGTTTGGCGCCGTGCAGGTGAGCGCCACAATCAGGACTGCATACGACCGAGACACACAGGGCCAACACCCGGCATCATGGTGTGGGGAGCGATCTCCTACACTGGCCGTACACCACTGGTGATCGTCGAGGGGACACTGAATAGTGCACGGTACATCCAAACCGTCATCGAACCCATTGTTCTACCATTCCTAGACCGGCAAGGGAACTTGCTGTTCCAACAGGACAATGCACGTCCGCATGTATCCCGTGCCACCCAACGTGCTCTAGAAGGTGTAAGTCAACTACCCTGGCCAGCAAGATCTCCGGATCTGTCCCCCATTGAGCATGTTTGGGACTGGATGAAGCGTCGTCTCACGCGGTCTGCACGTCCAGCACGAACGCTGGTCCAACTGAGGCGCCAGGTGGAAATGGCATGGCAAGCCGTTCCACAGGACTACATCCAGCATCTCTACGATCGTCTCCATGGGAGAATAGCAGCCTGCATTGCTGCGGAAGGTGGATATACACTGTACTAGTGCCGACATTGTGCATGCTCTGTTGCCTGTGTCTATGTGCCTGTGGTTCTGTCAGTGTGATCATGTGATGTATCTGACCCCTGGAATGTGTCAATAAAGTTTCCCCTTCCTGGAACAATGAATTCACGGTGTTCTTATTTCAATTTCCAGGAGTGTATGTGCCGTTACTGAGAGGCCAGTATTAGATTGTGACGCACCACTGGGTATTTACTGTAAACCTTGGAGCTTCATATTGACGATGAAACACAGAAATTGCATCGGGATTGAATATAGTAGGCACAATGCCGACTTACGTCCAGGGGGAGTAATGTTTCAAACAGTCTGTATATGTGCCGTTACTGAGAGGCCAGTATTAGATTGCGACGCACCTCTGGGTATTTACTGTAACCCTTGGAGCTTCATATTGACGATGAAACACAGAAATTGCATCGGGATTGAATATAGTAGGCATAATGCGGACTTACGTCCAGGGGGAGTAATGCTTCAAACAGTCTGTATACGTGCCTTTCCTGAGAGGCCAGTATTAGACTGCGACGCACCACCGGGAGTTTACTGTAACCCTTGGAGCTTCATATTGACGATGAAACACAGAAATTGCATCGGGATTGAATATAGTAGGCACAATGCCGACTTACGTTCAGGGGAGCAATGCTTCAAAGAGTCTTTATACGTACCGTTACAGAGAGGCCAGTATTAGATTGCTACGCACAACTGGGTGTTTACTGTAACCCTTGGAGCTTCATATTGACGATGAAACACAGAAATTCAACCGGGATTGAATATAGTACGCACAATGCCGACTTACGTCCAGTGGGAGTAATGCTTCAAAAAGTCTGTATACGTGCCTTTCCTGAGAGGCCAGTATTAGATTGCGACGCATCACTGGGTGTTTACTGTAACCCTTGGACTTCATATTGACGATGAAACACAGGAATTACATCGGGATTGAATATAGTAGGCGCAATGACAACTTACGTCCAGGGGAGCAATGCTTCAAACAGTCTGTGTACGTGCCTTTCCTGAGATGCCAGTATTAGATTGCGATGCACCACTGGGTGTTTACTGTAACCCTTGGAGCTTCATATTGACGATGAAACACAGAAATTTCATTGGGATTAAATATAGTAGGCACAATGCCGACTTACGTCCAGGGGGAGTAATGCTTCAAACAGTCTGTATACGTGCCTTTCCTGAGAGGCCAGTATTAGATTGCGACGCACCACCGGGTGTATACTGCCACCCTTGGAGCTTCAAATTGACGATGAAACACAGAAATTGCATCGGGATTGATATATAGTAGGCACAATGCCGACTTACGTCCAGGGGGGGCAATGCTTCAAACAGTCTGTATTCGTGCCATTCCTGAGAGGCCAGTATTAGACTGCGACGCACCACTGGGTGTTTACTGTACCCTTGGAGCTTCATATTGACGATGAAACACAGAAATTGCATCGGGATTGAATATAGTAGGCACAATGCTGTCTTGCGTCCAGGGGGAGCAATGCTTCAAACAGCCTGTATATGTGCCGTTACTGAGAGGCCAGTATTAGATTGTGACGCACCACTGGGTATTTACTGTAAACCTTGGAGCTTCATATTGACGATGAAACACAGAAATTGCATCGGGATTGAAAATAGTAGGCACAATGCCGACTTTCGTCCAGGGGGAGTAATGTTTCAAACAGTCTGTATATGTGCCGTTACTGAGAGACCAGTATTAGATTGCGACGCACCACTGGGTATTTACTGTAACCCTTGGAGCTTCATATTGACGATGAAACACAGAAATTGCATCGGGATTGATTATAGTAGGCATAATGCGGACTTCGTCCAGGGGGAGTAATGCTTCATACAGTATGTATACGTGCCTTTCCTGAGAGGCCAGTATTAGACTTCGACGCACAACTGGGAGTTTACTGTAACCCTTGGAGCTTCATATTGACGATGAAACACAGAAATTGCATCGGGACTGAATATAGTAGGCACAATGCCGACTTACGTTCAGGGGAGCAATGCTTCAAAGAGTCTTTATACGTGTCGTTACAGAGAGGCCAGTATTAGATTGCTACGCACTACTGGGTGTTTACTGTAACCCTTGGAGCTTCATATTGACGATGAAACACAGAAATTGCATCGGGATTGAATATAGTAGGCACAATGCCGACTTACGTCCAGGGGGAACAATGCTTCAAACAGTCTGTATACGTGCCGTTACAGAGAGGCCAGTATTAGATTGCGACGCACCACTGGGTGTTTACTGTAACCCTTGGAGCGTCATATTGACGATGAAACACAGAAATTGCATTGGGATTGAATGTAGTAGGCACAATGCCGACTTACGTCCAGGGGGAGCAATGCTTCATACAGTTGTATACGTGCCTGTCCTGAGATTCCAGTATTAGATTGCGACGCACCACTGGGTGTTTAATGTAACCCATGGAGCTTCATATTCACGATGAAACACAGATACTGCACCGGGATATAATACAGTAGGCACAATGCCGACTTACGTCCAGGGGGAGCAATGCTTCAAACAGTCTGTGTACGTGCCTTTCCTGAGAGGCAAGTTTTAGATTGCGACTCACCTGTGGGTGTTTACTGTAACCATTGGAGCTTCGTATTGACGATGACACACAGAAATTGCTTCGGGATTGAATATAGTAGGCACAATGCCGACTTACGTCCAGGGGGAGCAATGCTTCAAACAGTCTGTATACGTGCCTTTCCTGAGAGGCCAGTATTGGATTGCGACGCACCACTGGGTGTTTACTGTAACCCTTGGAGTTTCATATTGACGATGAAACACAGAAATTGCATCGGGATTTAATATAGTAGGCACAATACCGACTTACGTCCGGGGGAAGCAGTGCTTCAAACAGTCTGCATACGTGCCTTTCCTGAGAGGCCAGTATTGGATTGCGACGCACCACTGGGTGTTTACTGTAACCCTTGGTGCTTCATATTGACGATGAAACACAGAAATTGCATCGGGATTGAATATAGTAGGCAGAATGCTGACTTGCGTCCAGGGGGAGCAATGCTTCAAACAGTCTGTATACGTGCCGTTACTGAGAGGACAGTATTAGATTGTGACGCACCACTGGGTGTTTACTGTAACCTATGGAGCTTCATATTGACGATGAAACACAGAAATTGCACCGGGATTGAATATTGTAGGCACAATGCCGACTTACGTCCAGGGGGAGTAATGCTTCAAACAGTCTGTATACGTGCCTTTCCTGAGAGGCCAGTATTAGATTGCGACGCACCACTGCATGTTTACTGTAACCCTTGGAGCTTCATATTGACGATGAAACACAGAAATTGCATCGGGATTGAAAATAGTAATCACATTGCCGACTTACGTCCAGGGAGAATAATGCTACAAACAGTCTGTATACGTGCCTTTCCTGAGAGGCCAGTGTTAGATTGCGACGCACCACTGGGTGTTTACTGTTGCCCTTGGAGCTTCATATTGACGATGAAACACAGAAATTGCATCGGGATTGAATATAGTAGGCGCAATGCCAACTAACGTCCAAGGGAGCAATGCTTCAAACAGTCTGTGTACGTGCCTTTCCTGAGAGGCCAGTATTACATTGCGACGCACCACTTGGTGATTACTGTAACCCTTGGAGCATCATATTGACGATGAAACACAGAAATTGCATCGGGATTGAATATAGTAGGCACAATGCCGACTTATGTCCAGGGGGAGTAATGCTTCAAACAGTCTGTATATGTGCCGTTACTGAGAGGCCAGTATCAGATTGCGACGCACCACTGGGTATTTACTGTAACACTTGGAGCTTCATATTGACGATGAAGCACAGAAATTGCATCGGGATTGAATATAGTAGGCATAATGCGGACTTACGTCCAGGGGGAGTAATGCTTCAAACAGTCTGTATACGAGCCTTTCCTGAGAGGCCAGTATTAGACTGCGACGCACAAGTGGGAGTTTACTGTAACCCTTGGATTTTCATATTGACGATGAAACACAGAAATTGCATCGGGATTGAATATAGTAGGCACAATGCTGACTTGCGTCCAGGGGGAGCAATGCTTCAACCAGTCTGTATATGTGCCGTTACTGAGAGGCCAGTACTAGATTGTGACGCACCACTGGGTATTTACTGTAAACCTTGGAGCTTCATATTGACGATGAAACACAGAAATTGCATCGGGATTGAATATAGTAGGCACAATGCCGACTTACGTCCAGGGGGAGTAATGTTTCAAACAGTCTGTATATGTGCCGTTACTGAGAGGCCAGTATTAGATTGCGACGCACCACTGGGTATTTACTGTGACCCTTGGAGCTTCATATTGACGATGAAACACAGAAATTGCATCGGTATTGAATATAGTAGGCATAATCCGGACTTACGTCCAGGAGGAGTAATGCTTCAAACAGTCTGTATACGTGCCTTTCCTGAGAGGCCAGTATTTGACTGCGACGCACCACTGGGAGTTTACTGTAACCCTTGGAGCTTCATATTGACGATGAAACACAGAAATTGCATCGGGATTGAATATAGTAGGCACAATGCTGACTTACGTTCAGGGGAGCAATGCTTCAAAGTGTCTTTATACGTGCCGTTACAGAGAGGCCAGTATTAGTTTGCTACGCACCACTGGGTGGTTACTGTAACCCTTAGAGCTTCATATTGACGATGAAACACAGAAATTGCATCGGGATTGAATATAGTAGGCACAATGCCGACTTACGTCCAGGGGATTAATGCTTCAAACAGTCTGTATACGTGCCGTTACAGAGAGGTCAGTATTAGATTGCGACGCACCACTGGGTGTTTACTGTAACCGTTGGAGCGTCATATTGACGATGAAACACAGAAATTGCATCGGGATTGAATGTAGTAGTCACAATGCCGTCTTACGTCCAGGGGGAGCAATGCTTCATACAGTTGTATGCGTGCCTGTCCTAAGATTCCAGTATTAGATTGCGACGCACCACTGGGTGTATACTGCCACCCTTGGAGCTTCATATTGACGATGAAACACAGAAATTGCAACGGGATTGATATATAGTAGGCGCAATGCCGACTTACGTCCAGGGGGGCAATGATTCAAACAGTCTGTATACGTGCCTTTCCTGAGAGGCCAGTATTAGACTGCGACGCACCACTGGGTGTTTGCTGTACCCTTGGAGCTTCATATTGACGATGAAACACAGAAATTGCATCGGGATTGAATATATTAGGCACAATGCTGACTTGCGTCCAGGGGAAGCAATGCTTCAAACAGTCTGTATATGAGCCGTTACTGAGAGGCCAGTATTAGATTGTGACGCACCACTGGGTATTTACCGTTAACCTTGGAGCTTCATATTGACGATGAAACACAGAAATTGCATCGGGATTGAATAAAGTAGGCACAATGCCGACTTACGTCCAGGGTGAGCAATGCTTCAAACAGTTTGTGTACGTGCCTTTGCTGAGAGGACAGTTTTAGATTGCGACGCACCACTGGTTGTTTACTGTAACCCTTGGAGCTTCATATTGACGATGAAATACAGAAATAGCATCGGGATTGAATATAGTAGGCACAATGTCGACTTACGTTCAGGGGGAGCAATGCTTCAAACAGTCTGTATACGTCCCTTTCCTGAGAGGTCAGTATTAGATTGCGACGCACCACTGGGTGTTTACTGTAACCCTTGGAGCTTCATATTGACGATGAAACACAGAAATTGCATCGAGAATGAATATAGTAGGCACAATGCCGACTTACGTCCAGGGGGAGCAATGCTTCAAACAGTCTGTATACGTGCCGTTACTGGGAGGCAAGTATTAGATTGTGACGCACCACTTGGTGATTACTGTAACCCTTGGAGCTCCATATTGACGATGAAACACAGAAATTGCATCGGGATTGAATATAGTAGGCAGAATGCAAACTTACGTCCAGGGGGTGTAATGCTTCAAACAATCTGTATACATGCCGTTACTGAGAGGCCAGTATTAGAATGCAACGCACCACTGGGTGTTTACTGTAACCCTTGGAGCATCATATTGACGATGAAACACAGAAATTGCATCGGGATTAAATATAGTAGGCACAATGCCGACATACGTCCAGGGGGAGTAACGCTTCATACCTTCTGTATACGTGCCTTTCCTGAGAGGCCAGTATTAGATTGTGACACACCACTGGGTGTTTACTGTAACCCTTGGAGCTTCATATTGACGATGAAACACAGAAATTGCATCGGGATTTAATATAGTAGGCACAATGCCGACTTACGTCCAGGGGGAGCAATGCTTCAAACAGTTTGTATACGTGCCGTTACTGAGAGGCCAGTATTAGATTGTGACACACCACTGGGTGTTTACTGTAACCCTTGGAGCTTCATATTGACGATGAAACACAGTAATTGCATCGGGATTGAATATAGTAGGCACAATGCCGACATACGTCCAGGGGGAGTAATGCTTCATACTGTCTGTATACGTGCCTTTCCTGAGAGGCCAGTATTAGATTGCGACGCACCCCTGGGTATTTACTGCCACCCTTGGAGCTTCATATTGACGATGAAACACAGAAATTGCATCGGGATTGATATATAGTAGGCACAATGCCGACTTACGTCCTGGGGGGGCTTTTCTTCAAACAGTCTGTATACGTGCCTTTCCTGAGAGGCCAGTATTAGACTGCGACGCACCACTATGTGTTTACTGTACCCTTGGAGCATCATATTGACGATGAAACACAGATATTGCATCGGGATTGAATATGGTAGGCACAATGGCGACTTACGTCCAGGGGGAACAATGCTTCAAACTGTCTGTATACGTGCCGTTAAAGAGAGGCCAGTATTAGAATGCGACGCACCACTGGGTGTTTACTGTAACCCTCGGAGCTTCATATTGACGATGTAACACAGAAATTGCATCGGGATTGAATATAGTAGGCACAATGCCGACATACGTCCAGGGGGAGTAATGCTTCATACAGTCTGTATACGTGCATTTCCTGAGAGATCAGTATTAGATTGCGACGCACCACTGGGTATTTACTGCCACCCTTGGAGCTTCATATTGACAATGAAATACAGAAATTACATCGGGATTGATATATAGTAGGCACAATGCCGACTTACGTCCTGGGGGGGCATTTCTTCAAACAGTCTGTATACGTGCCATTCCTGAGAGGCCAGTATTAGACTGCGACGCTCCACTGGGTGTTTACTGTAACCCATGGAGCTTCATATTGACGATGAAACACAGAAATTGAACCGGGATTGAATATAGTAGCCACAATGCCGAATTATGTCCAGGGGGAGTAATGCTTCAAACAGTCTGTATACTTGCCTTTCCTGAAAGGCCAGTATTAGATTGCGACGCACCACTGGGAGTTTACTGTAACCCTTGGAGCTTCATATTGACGATGAAACACAGAAATTGCATCGGGATTGAATATAGTAGGCGCAATGCCAGCTTACGTCCAGGGGAGCAATGCTTCAAACAATCTGTGTACGTGCCTTTCCTGAGAGACCAGTATTAGATTGCGATGCACCACTGGGTGTTTACTGTAACCCTTGGAGCTTCATATTGACTATGAAACACAGAAATTTCATTGGGATTGAATATAGTAGGCACAATGCCGACTTATGTCCAGGGGGAGTAATGCTTCAAACAGTCTGTATACGTGCCTTCCCTGAGAGGCCAGTAATGGAATGCGACGCACCACTGGGTGTATACTGCCACCCTTGGAGCTTTATATTGACGATGAAACACAGAAATTGCATCGGGATTGATATATAGTAGGCACAATGCCGAATTACGTCCAGGGGGGGGCAATGCTTCAAACAGTCTGTATACGTGCCTTTCGTGAGAGGCCAGTAGTAGACTGCGACGCACCACTGGGTGCTTACTGTACCCTTGGAGCTTCATATTGACGATGAAACACAGAAATTGCATCGGGATTGAATTTAGTAGGCTCAATGCCGACTTACGTCCAGGGGGAACAATGCTTCAAACAGTCTGTATACATGCCGTTAAAGAAAGGCCAGTATTAGATTGCGACGCTCCACTGGGTGTTTACTGTAACCTTTGGAGCTTCATATTGTCGATGAAACACAGAAATTCCATCGGGATAGAATATAGTAGATACAATGCCGACTTACGTCCCAGGGGAGCAATGCTTCAAACAGTCTGTATACGTGCTGTTACTGAGAGCAGGTGTTAGATTGTGACGCACCACTTGGTAATTACTGTAACTCTTCGAGCTCCGTATTAACGATGAAACACAGAAATTGCATCGGGATTGAATATAGTAGGCAGAATGCCAACTTACGTCCAAAGGGAGTAATGCTTCAAACAATCTGTATACTTGCCGTTACTGAGAGGCCAGTATTAGAATGCGACGCACAACTGGGTGTTTACTGTAACCCTTGGAGCATCATATTGACGATGAAACACAGAAATTGCATCGGGATTAAATATAGTAGGCACAATGCCGACTTACGTCCAGGGGGAGCAATGCTTCAAACAGTCTGTATACGAGCCTTTCCTGAGAGGCCAGTATTACATTGCGACGCACCACTGGGTGTTTACTGTAACCCTTCGTGCTTCATATATACGATGAAACACAGAAACTGCATCGGGATTGAATATAGTAGGCATAATGCTGCCTTGCGTCCAGTGGGAGCAATGCTTCAAACAATCTGTATATGTGCCGCTACTGAGAGGCCAGTATTAGATTGTGACGAACCACTGGGTGTTTACTGTAACCCTTGGAGCTTCATATTGACGATGAAACACAGAAATTGCATCGGGATTGAATATAGTAGGCACAATGCCTACTTACGTCCAGGGGGAGTAATGCTTCAAACAATCTGTATATGTGCCGCTACTGAGAGGCCAGTATTAGATTGTGACACACCACTGGGTGTTTACTGTAACCCTTGGAGCTTCATATTGACGATGAAACACAGTAATTGCATCGGGATTGAATATAGTAGGCACAATGCCGACATACGTCCAGGGGGAGTAATGCTTCATACTGTCTGTATACGTGCCTTTCCTGAGAGGCCAGTATTAGATTGCGACGCACCCCTGGGTATTTACTGCCACCCTTGGAGCTTCATATTGACGATGAAACACAGAAATTGCATCGGGATTGATATATAGTAGGCACAATGCCGACTTACGTCCTTGGGGGGCTTTTCTTCAAACAGTCTGTATACGTGCCTTTCCTGAGAGGCCAGTATTAGACTGCGACGCTCCACTGGGTGTTTACTGTAACCCATGGAGCTTCATATTGACGATGAAACACAGAAATTGCACCGGGATTGAATATAGTAGGCACAATGCCGACTTACGTCCAGGGGGAGTAATGCTTCAAACAATCTGTATACGTGCCTTTCCCTAAAGGCCAGTATTAGATTGCGACGCACCACTGGGTGGTTACTGTAACCCTTGGAGCTTCATATTGACGATGAAACACAGAAATTGCATCGGGATTGAAAATAGTAGGCGCAATGCCAACTTACATCCAGGGGAGCAATGCTTCAAACAGTCTGTATATGTGCCTTTACTGAGAGGCCAGTATTTGATTGCAACGCACCACTGGGAGTATACTGCCGCCCTAGGAGCTTCTTATTGACGATGAAACACAGAAATTGCATCGGGATTGATATATAGTAGGCACAATGCCGAATTACTTCCAGGGGGGGGGGGGGGCAATGCTTCAAACAGTCTGTATATGTGCCTTTCCTGAGAGGCCAGTATTAGACTGCGACGCACCACTGTGTGTTTACTGTACCCTTGGAGCATCATATTGACGATGAAACACAGATATTGCATCGGGATTGAATATAGTAGGCACAATGGCGACTTACGTCCAGGGGGAACAATGCTTCAAACAGTCTGTATACGTGTTGTTAAAGAGAGGCCAGTATTAGAATGCGACGCACCACTGGGTGTATACTGTAACATTTGGAGCTTCATATTGACGATGTAACACAGAAATTGCATCGGGATTGAATATAGTAGGCACAATGCCGACATACGTCCAGGGGGAGTAATGCTTCATACAATCTGTATACGTGCATTTCCTGAGAGACCAGTATTAGATTGCGACGCACCACTGGGTATTTACTGCCACCCTTGGAGCTTCATATTGACGATGAAATACAGAAATTACATCGGGATTGATATATAGTGGGCACAATGCCGACTTACGTCCTGGGGGGGCATTTCTTCAAACAGTCTGTATACGTGCCTTTCCTGAGAGGCCAGTATTAGACTGCGACGCTCCACTGGGTGTTTACTGTAACCCATGGAGCTTCATATTGACGATGAAACACAGAAATTGAACCGGGATTGAATATAGTAGGCACAATGCCGACTTACGTCCAGGGGGAGTAATGCATCAAACAGTCTGTGTACGTGCCTTTGCTGAGAGGCCAGTTTTAGATTGCGACGCACCACTGGTTGTTTACTGTAACCCTTGGAGCTTCATATTGACGATGAAATACAGAAATTTCATTGGGATTGAATATAGTAGGCACAATGCCGACTTATGTCCAGGGGGAGTAATGCTTCAAACAGTCTGTATACGTGCCTTCCCTGAGTGGCCAGTAATGGATTGCGACGCACCACTGGGTGTATACTGCCACCCTTGGAGCTTTATATTGACGATGAAACACAGAAAATGCATCAGGATTGATATATAGTAGGCACAATGCCGAATTACGTCCAGGGGGGGGCAATGCTTCAAACAGTCTGTATACGTGCCTTTCCTGAGAGGCCAGTAGTAGACTGCGACGCACCACTGGGTGCTTACTGTACCCTTGGAGCTTCATATTGACGATGAAACACAGAAATTGCATTGGGATTGAATTTGGTAGGCTCAATGCCGACTTACGTTCAGGGGAGCAATGCTTCAAAGAGTCTTTATACGTGCCGTTACAGAGAGGCCAGTATTAGATTGCGACGCACCACTAGGTGTTTACTGTAACCCTTGGAGCTTCATATTGACGATGAAACACAGAGATTGCTTCGGGATTGAATATAGTAGGCACAATGGCGACTTACGTCCAGGGGGAACAATGCTTCAAACAGTCTGTATACATGCCGTTAAAGAGAGGCCAGTATTAGATTGCGACGCACCACTGGGTGTTTACTGTAACCCTTGCAGCTTCATATTGACGATGAAACACAGAAATTCCATCGGGATAGAATATAGTAGATACAATGCCGACTTACGTCCCAGGGGAGCAATGCTTCAAACAGTCTGTATACGTTCCGTTACTGAGAGCGGGTGTTAGATTGTGACGCACCACTTGGTAATTACTGTAACTCTTCGAGCTCCGTATTAACGATGAAACACAGAAATTGCATCGGGATTGAATATAGTAGGCAGAATGCCAACTTACGTCCAAAGGGAGTAATGCTTCAAACAATCTGTATACTTGCAGTTACTGAGAGGCCAGTATTAGAATGCGACGCACAACTGGGTGTTTACTGTAACCCTTGGAGCATCATATTGACGATGAAACACAGAAATTGCATCGGGATTGAATATAGTAGGCATAATGCTGCCTTGCGTCCAGTGGGAGCAATGCTTCAATCAGTCTATATACGAACCGTGACTGAGAGGCCAGTATTAGATTGTGACGAACCACTGGGTGTTTACTGTAACCCTTGGAGCTTTATATTGACGATGAAACACAGACATTGCATCGGGATTGAATATAGTAGGCACAATGCCTACCTACGTCCAGGGGGAGTAATGCTTCAAACAGTCTGTATATGTGCCGCTACTGAGAGGCCAGTATTAGATTGCGACGCACCACTGAGAGTTTACTGTAACCCTTTGAGCTTCATATTGACGATGAAACACAGAAATTGCATCGGGATTAAATATAGTAGGCACAATGCCGACTTACGTCCAGGGGGAGCAATGCTTCAAACAGTCTGTATACGAGCCTTTCCTGAGAGGCCAGTATTAGATTGCGACGCACCACTGGGTGTTTACTGTAACCCTTGGTGCTTCATATTGACGATGAAACACAGAAATTGCATCGGGATTTAATATAGTAGGCACAATGCTGAGTTACGTCCAGGGGGAGCAATGCTTCAAACAGTCTGTATACGTGCCGTTACTGAGAGGCCAGTATTAGATTGCGGCGCACCACAGGGTGTTTACTGTAACCCTTGGTGCTTCATATTGACGATGAAACACAGAAATTGCATCGGGATTGAATATAGTAGGCACAATGCCGACTTACGTACCAGGGGATCAATGCTTCAAACAGTCTGTATACGTACCGTTACTGAGAGGCAGGTATTAGATTGTGACGCACCACTTGGTAATTACTGTAACCCTTGGAGCTCCATATTGACGATGAAACACAGAAATTTCATCGGGATTGAATATAGTAGGCAGAATGCCAACTTACGTCCAGGGGGTGTAATGCTTCAAACAATCTGTATACGTGCCGTTACTGAGAGGCCAGTATTAGAATGCGACGCACCACTGGGTGTTTACTGTAACCCTTGGAGCATCATATTGACGATGAAACACAGAAATTGCATCGGGATTAAATGTAGTAGGCACAATGCCGACTTACGTCCAGGGGGAGCAATGCTTCAAACAGTCTGTATACGTGCCTTTCCTGAGAGGCCAGTATTAGATTGCGACGCACCACTGGGTGTTTACTCTAACCCTTGGTACTTCGTATTGACGATGAAACACTCAAATTGCATCGGGATTGAATATAGTAGGCAGAATGCTGACTTGCGTCCAGGGGGAGCAATGCTTCAAAGAGTCTGTATACGTGCCGTTACTGAGAGGTCAGTATTAGATTGTGACGCACCACTGGGTGTTTACTGTAACCCTTGGAGCTTCATATTGACGATGAAACACAGAAATTGCATCGGGATTGAATATAGTAGGCACAATGCCGACTTACGTCCAGGGGGAGTAATGCTTCAAACAGTCTGTATATGTGCCGTTACTGAGAGACCAGTATTAGATTGCGACGCACCACTGGGTATTTACTGTAACCCTTGGAGCCTCATAATGACGATGAAACACAGAAATTGCAACTTGATTTGAATATAGTAGGCACAATGCTGCCTTGCATCCAGGGGGGCAATGCTTCAAACAGTCTGTATACGTACCGTTACTGAGAGGCCAGTATTAGATTGCGACACACCACTGGGTATTTACTGTAACCCTTGGAGCTTCATATTGACGATGAAACACAGAAACTGTATCGGGATTGAATATAGTAGGCACAATGCCGACTTACGTCCAGGGGGAGCAATGCTTCACACAGTCTGATTACGTGCCTTTACTGAGAGCCCAGTATTAGATTGCGACGCACCACTGGGTGTTTACTGTAACCCTTGGAGCTTCATTTTGACGATGAAACATAGAAATTGCATCGGGATAGAATATAGTAGGCACAATGCCGACTTACGTCCAAGGGGAGCAATGCTTCAAAGAGTCTGTATACGTGCCGTTGCTGAGAGGCAAGTATTAGATTGTGACGCACCACTTGGTAATTACTGTAACCCTTGGAGCTCCATATTGACGATGAAACACAGAAATTGCATCGGGATTGGATATATTAGGCAGAATGCCAACTTACGTCGGGGGGGTGAAATGCTTCAAACAATCTGTATACGTGCCGTTACTGAGAGGCCAGTATTAGAATGCGACGCACCACTGGGTGTTTACTGTAACCCTTGGTGCTTCATATATACGATGAAACACAGAAATTGCATCGGGATTCAATATAGTAGGCAGAATGCTGCCTTGCGTCCAGGGGGAGCAATGCTTCAATCAGTCTGTATACGTGCCGTTACTGAGAGGCCAGTATTAGATTGTGACGCACCACTGGGAGTTTACTGTAACCCTTGGAGCTTCATATTGACGATGAAACACAGAAATTGCATCGGGATTGAATATAGTAGGAAAAACGCCTACTTACGTCCAGGGGGAGTAATGCTTCAAACAGTCTGAATATGTGCCGTTACTGAGAGGCCAGTATTAGATTGCGACGCACCACTGACAGTTTACTGTAGCCCTTGGAGCTTCATATTGACGATGAAACACAGAAATTGCAACTTGATTGAATATAGTAGGCAGAATGCCGACTTACGTCCAGGGGGAGTAATGCTTCAAACAGTCTGTATATGTGCCTTTCCTGGGAGGCCAGTATTAGATTGCGACGCACCACTGACAGTTTACTGTAACCCTTGGAGCTTCATATTGACGATGAAACACAGAAATTGCAACTTGATTTAATGTAGTGGGCACAATGCCGACTTACGTCCAGGGGGAGTAATGCTTCAAACAGTCTGTATACGTGCCTTTCCTGGGAGGCCAGTATTAGATTGGGACGCACCACTGGGTGTTTACTGTAACCCTTGGTGCTTCATATTGACGATGAAACACAGAAATAGCATCGGGATTTAATATAGTAGGCACAATTCTGAGTAACGTCCAGGGGGAGCAACGCTTCAAACAGTCTGTACACGTGCCGCTACTGAGAGGCCAGTATTAGATTGCGGCGCACCACAGGGTGTTTACTGTAACCCTTGGAGCTTCATATTGACGATGAAACACAGAAATTGCATCGGGATTAAATGTAGTAGGCACAATGCCGACTTACGTCCAAGGGAGCAATGCTTCAAACAGTCTGTATACGTGCCTTTCCTGAGAGGCCAGTATTAGATTGCGACGCACCACTGGGTGGTTACTGTAACAGTTGGAGCTTCATATTGACGATGAAACACAGAAATTGCATTGGGATTGAATATAGTAGGCACAATGCCGACTTACGTCCAGGGAGAGCAATGCTTCAAAGAGTCTGTATACGTGCCTTTCCTGAGAGGCCAGTATTGGATTGCGACGCACCACTGGGTGTTTACTGTAACCCTTGGAGTTTCATATTGACGATGAAACAAAGACATTGCATCGGGATTTAATATAGTAGGCACAATGCCGACTTACGTCCAGGGGGAGCAATGCTTCAAACAGTCTATATACGTGCCTTTCCTGAGAGGCCAGTATTAAATTGCGACGCACCTCTGGGTGTTTACTGTAACACTTGGTGCTTCATATTGACGATGAAACACAGAAATTGCATCGGGATTGAATATAGTAGGCAGAATGCTGACTTACGTCCAGGGGGAGCAATGCTTCAAACAGTCTGTATACGTGCCGTTACTGAGAGGTCTGTATTAGATTGTGACGCACCACTGGGTGTTTACTGTGACCCTTGGAGCTTCATATTAACGATGAAACACAGAAATTGCATCGGGATTGAATATAGTAGGCACAATGCCGACTTACGTAAAAGGGGAGTAATGCTACCAAACAGTCTGTATATGAGCCGTTACAGAGAGGCCAGTATTAGATTGCGACACACCACTGGGTAATTACTGTAACCCTTGGAGCTTCATATTGACGATGAAACACAGAAACTGAATCAGGATTGAATATAGCAGGCACAATGCCGACTTACGTCCAGGGGGAGCAATGTTTCAAACAGTCTTATTTCATGCCTTTACTGAGAGGCCAGTATTAGATTGCGACGCACCGCTGGGTGTTTACTGTAACCCTTGGAGCTCATTTTGACGATGAAACACAGAAATTGCATCGGGATTGAATATAGTAGGCACAATGCCGACTTACGTCCAGGGCGAGCGATGCTTCAAACAGTCTGATTACGTGCCTTTACTTAGAGGCCAGTATTAAATTGCGACGCACCACTGGGTGTTTACTGTAACACTTGGTGCTTCATATTTACGATGAAACACAGAAATTGCATCGGGATTGAATATAGTAGGCAGAATGCTGACTTGCGTCCAGGGAGAGCAATGCTTCAAAGAGTCTGTATACGTGCCGTTACTGAGAGGTCTGTATTAGATTGTGACGCAACACTGGGTGTTTACTGTAACCCTTGGAGCTTCATATTGACGATGAAACACAGAAATTGCATCGGGATTGAATATAGTAGGCACAATGCCGACTTACGTCCAGGGGGAGTAATGCTTCAAACAGTCTGTATATGTGCCGTTACTGAGAGACCAGTATTAGATTGCGACGCACCACTGGGTATTTACTGTAACCCTTGGAGCTTCATATTGACGATGAAACACAGAAATTGCAACTCGATTGAATATAGTAGGCACAATGCTGACTTGCGTCCAGGGGGGCAATGCTTCAAACAGGTTGTATACGTACCGTTACTGAGAGGCCAGTATTAGATTGTGACGCACCACTGGGTGTTTACTGTAACCCTTGGAGCTTCATATTGACGATGAAACACAGAAATTGCATCGGGATTGAATATAGTACGCACAATGCCGACTTACGTGCAGGGGGAGCAATGCTTCAAACAGTCTGAATATGTGCCGTTACTGAGAGGCCAGTATTAGATTGCGACACACCACTGGGTAATTAGTGTTACCCTTGGAGGTTCATATTGACGATGAAACACAGAAACTGTATCAGGATTGAATATAGTAGGCACAATGCCGACTTACGTCCAGGGGGAGCAATGCTTCAAACAGTCTGATTTCGTGCCTTTACTGAGAGGCCAGTATTAGATTGCGACGCACCACTGGGTGTTTACTGTATCCCTTGGGGCTTCATTTTGACGATGAAACACAGAAATTGCGTCGGGATTGAATATAGTAGGTACAAGGCCGACTTACGCCCAGGGGGAGCAAGGCTTCAAACAGTCTGTATACGTGCCGTTACTGAGAGGCTAGTATTAGATTGTGACGCACCACATGGTAATTACTGTAACCCTTGGAGAACCATATTGACGATGAAACACAGAAATTGCATCGGTATAGAATATAGTAGGCACAATGCCGACTTACGTCCAGGGTGAGCGATGCTTCAAACAGTCTGTATACGTGCCTTTCCTGAGAGGCCAGTACTTGATTGCGACGCACCACTGGGTGTTTACTGTAACCCTTGGAGCTTCATATTGACGATGAAACACAGAAATTGCATCGGGATTGAATATAGTAGGTACAAGGCCGAATTACGCCCAGGGGGAGCAAGGCTTCAAACAGTCTGTATACGTGCCGCTACTGAGAGGCCAGTATTAGATTGCGGCGCACCACAGGGTGTTTAATGTAACCCTTGGAGCTTCATATTGACGATGAAACACAGAAATTGCATCGGGATAAAATATAGTAGGCACAATGCCGACTTACGTCCCAGGGGAGCAATGCTTCAAACAGTCTGTATACGTGCCGTTACTGAGAGGCAAGTATTAGATTGTGACGCACCACTTGGTAATTACTGTAACCCTTGGAGCTCCATATTGACGATGAAACACAGAAATTGCATCGGGATTGAATATATTCGGCAGAATGCCAACTTACGTCGAGGGGGTGTAATGCTTCAAACAATCTGAATACGTGCCGTTACTGAGAGGCCAGTATTAGAATGCGACGCACCTCTGGGTGTTTACTGTAACCCTTGGAGCATCATATTGACGATGAAACACAGAAATTGCATCGGGATTGAATATAGTAGGCACAATGCCGACTTGCGTCCAGGAGGAGCAATGCTTCAAACAGTCTGTATACGTGCCTTTCCTGAGAGGCCAGTACTTGATTGCGACGCACCACTGGGTGTTTACTGTAACCCTTGGAGCTTCATATTGACGATGAAACACAGAAATTGCATCGGGGTGAATATAGTAGGCACAATGCCGACTTGCGTCCAGGGGGAGCAATGCATCAAACAGTCTGTATACGTGCCTTTCCTGAGAGGCCAGTATTAGATTGCGACGCACCACTGGGTATTTACTGTAACCCTTGGAGTTTCATATTGATGATGAAACACAGAAATTGCATCGGGATTTAATATAGTAGGCACAATGCTGACTTACGTCCAGGGGGAGCAATGCTTCAAACAGTCTGTATATGTGCCTCTCCTGAGAGGCCAGTATTAGATTGCGACGCACCACTGGGTGTTTACTGTAACCCTTTGTGCTTCATATTGACGATGAAACACAGAAATTGCATCGGGATTGAATATAGTAGGCACAATGCCGACTTACGTCCAGGGGGAGTAATGCATCAAACAGTCTGTATATATGCAGTTACTGAGAGGCCAGTATTAGATTGCAACGCACCACTGGGTGTTTACTGTAACCCTTGGAGCTTCATATTGACGATGAAACACAGAAATTGCATCGGGATTGAATATAGTAGGAACAATGCTGACTTGCGTCCAGGGGGAGCAATGCTTCAAACAGTCTAAACACGTGCCGTTACTGAGAGGCCAGTATTAGATAGTACGCACCACTGGGTGTTTACTGTAACCCTTTGAGCTTCATATTGACGATGAAACACAGAAATTGCATCGGGATTGAATATAGTAGGCACAATGCCGACTTACGTCCAGGGGGAGTAATGCTTCAAACAATCTGTATACGTGCCTTTCCTGAGAGGCCAGTATTAGACTGCGACGCACCATTGGGAGTTTACTGTACCCTTATAGCTTCATATTGTCGATGAAACACAGAAATTGCATCGGGATTGAATATAGTAGGCACAATGCCGACTTACGTCCAGGGGGAGCAATGCTTCAAACAGTCTGTATACGTGCCATTACTGAGATACCAGTATTATATTGCGACGCACCACTGGGTGTTTACTGTAACCCTTGGAGCTTCATATTGACGATGAAACACAGAAATTGCATGGGGATTGAGTATAGTAGGCACAATGCCGACTTACGTCCAGGGGCAGTAATGCTTCAACCAGTCTGTATACGTGCCTTTCCTGAGAGGCCAGTATTAGATTGCGACGCACCACTGGGTGTTTACTGTAACCCACGGAGCTTCATATTGACGATGAAACACAGAAATTGCACCGGGATTGAATATAGTAGGCACAATGCCGACTTACGTCCAGGGGGAGTAATGCTTCAAACAGTCTGTATACGTGCCTTTCCTGAGAGGCCAGTATTAGATTGCGACGCACCACTGGGTGTTTACTGTAACCCTTGGAGCTTCATATTGACGATGAAACACAGATATTGCATCGGGATTGAATATAGTAGTCACAATGCCGACTTACGTCCAGGGAGAGTAATGCTACAAACAGTCTGTATACGAGCCTTTCCTGAGAGGCCAATATTAGATTGCGACGCACCACTGGGTGTTTACTGTAACCCTTGGAGCTTCATATTGACGATGATACACAGAAATTGCATAGGGATTGAATATAGTAGGCGCAATGCCAACTTACGTCCAGGGGAGCAATGCTTCAAACAGTCTGTGTACGTGCCTTTCCTGAGAGGCCAGTATTAGATTGCGATGCACCACTGGGTGTTTACTGTAACCCTTGGAGCTTCATATTGACGATGAAACAGAAATTTCATTGGGATTGAATATAGTAGGCACAATGCTGACTTACGTCCAGGGGGAACAATGGTTCAAATGGCTCTGAGCACTATGGGACTTAACATCTATGGTCATCAATCCCCTAGAACTTAGAACTACTTAAACCTAACTAACCTAAGGACATCACACAACACCCAGTCATCACGAGGCAGAGAAAATCCCTGACCCCGTCCAGGGGGTGTAATGCTTCAAACAGTCTGTATACGTGCCTTTCCTGAGAGGCCAGTATTAGATTGCGACTCTCCACTGGGTGTATACTGCCACCCTTGGAGCTTCATATTGACGATGAAACACAGAAATTGCATCGGGATTGAATATATTAGGCAGAATGCCAACTTACGTCGAGGGGGTGTAATGCTTCAAACAATCTGTATACGTGCCGTTACTGAGAGGCCAGTATTAGAATGCGACGCACCTCTGGGTGTTTACTGTAACCCTTGGAACATCACATTGACGATGAAACACAGAAATTGCATCGGGATTGAATATAGGAGGCACAATGCCGACTTACGTCCAGAAGGAGCAATGCCTCAAACAGTCTGTATACGTGCCTTTCCTGAGAGGCCAGTACTTGATTGCGACGCACCACTGGGTGTTTACTGTAACTCTTGGAGCTTCATATTGACGATGAAACACCGAAATTGCATCGGGGTGAATATAGTAGGCACAATGCCGACTTGCGTCCAGGGGGAGCAATGCATCAAACAGTCTGTATACGTGCCTTTCCTGAGAGGCCAGTATTAGATTGCGACGCACCACTGGGTGTTTACTGTAACCCTTGGAGCTTCATATTGACTATGAAACACAGAAATTGCATCGGGATTGAATATAGTAGGCACAATGCCGACTTACGTCCAGGGGGAGTAATGCTTCAAACAGTCTGTATACGTGCGTTTCCTGAGAGGCAAGTATTAGATTGCGACGCACCACCGGGTGTTTACTGTAACCCTTGGATCTTCATATTGACGATGAAACACAGAAATTACATCGGGATTGAATATAGTAGGCGCAATGCCAACTTACGTCCAGGGGGAGTAATGCTTCAAACAGTCTGTATACGTGCCTTTCCTGAGAGGCCAGTGTTAGACTGCGACGCACCACTGGGTGTTTACTGTAACCCTTGAAGCTCCATATTGACGATGAAACACAGAAATTAAATCGGGATTGAATATAGTGGGCAGAATGCCAACTTACATCCAGGGGGTGTAATACTTCAAACAGTCTGTATACGTGCCGTTACTGAGAGGCCAGTATTAGATTGCGACGCACCACTGGGTGTTTATTATAACCCTTGGAGCTTCATATTGACGATGAAACACAGAAATTGCATCGGGATTGAATAAAGTAGGCACAATGCCGACTTACGTCCAGGGGGAACTATGCTTCAAACATTCTGTATACGTGCCGTTACAGAGAGGCCAGTATTAGATTGCGACGCACCACTGGGTGTTTACTGTAACCCTTGGATCTTCATATTGACGATGAAACACAGAAATTGCATCAGGATTGAATATAGTAGGCACAATGCCGACTTACGTCCAGGGGAACAATGCTTCCAACAGTCTGTATATGTGCCGTTACTGAGAGGCCAGTATTAGATTGCGACGCACCACTGGGTGTTTACTGTAACCCTTGGAGCTTCATATTGACGATGAAACACAGAAATTGCATCGGGATTGAATATAGTAGGTACAATGCCGACTTACGTCCAGGGGGAGCAATGGTTCATACAGTTGTATACGTGCCTGTCCTGAGATTCCAGTATTAGAATGCGACGCACAACTGGGTGTTTACTGTAACCCATGGAGCTTCATATTGACGATGAAACACAGAAATTGCACCGGGATTGAATATAGTAGGCACAATGCCTACATACGTCCTGGGGGAGTAATGCTTCAAACAGTCTGTATACGTGCCTTTCCTGAGAGGCCAGTATTAGTTTGCGACGCACCGTTGTGTGTTTACTGTAACCCTTGGAGCTTCATATTGACGATGAAAAACATAAAATCATTGGGATTGAATATAGTAGCAAAATGCCGACTTACGTCCAGGGGGAGTAATGCTTCAAACAGACTGTATACGTGCCGTTACTGAGAGGCCAGTATTAGATTGCGACGCACCACTGGGTGTTTACTATAACCCTTGGAGCTTCATATTGACGATGAAACACAGAAATTGCATCGGGATTGAATATTGTAGGCACAATGCCGACTTACGTCCAGGGGGAGTAATGCTTCAAACAGTCTGTATACGTGCCGTTACAGAGAGGCCAGTATTAGATTGCGACGCTCCACTGGGTGTATACTGCCACCCTTGGAGCTTCATATTGACGATGAAACACAGAGATTGCATAGGGATTGATATATAGGAGGCACAATGCCGACTTACGTCCAGGGAGGGCAATGCTTCAAACAGTCTGTATACGTGCCTTTCCTGAGAGGCCAGTGTTAGACTGCGACGCACCACTGGGTGTTTACTGTACCCTTGGAGCTTCATATTGACGATGAAACACAGAAATTGCATCGGGATTGAATATATTAGGCAGAATGCCAACTTACGTCGAGGGGGTGTAATGCTTCAAACAATCTGTATACGTGCCGTTACTGAGAGGCCAGTATTAGAATGCGACGCACCTCTGGGTGTTTACTGTAACCCTTGGAACATCACATTGACGATGAAACACAGAAATTGCATCGGGATTGAATATAGGAGCCACAATGCCGACTTACGTCCAGGAGGAGCAATGCCTCAAACAGTCTGTATACGTGCCTTTCCTGAGAGGCCAGTACTTGATTGCGACGCACCACTGGGTGTTTACTGTAACTCTTGGAGCTTCATATTGACGATGAAACACCGAAATTGCATCGGGGTGAATATAGTAGGCACAATGCCGACTTGCGTCCAGGGGGAGCAATGCATCAAACAGTCTGTATACGTGCCTTTCCTGAGAGGCCAGTATTAGATTGCGACGCACCACTGGGTGTTAACTGTAACCCTTGGAGCTTCATATTGACTATGAAACACAGAAATTGCATCGGGATTGAATATAGTAGGCACAATGCCGACTTACGTCCAGGGGGAGTAATGCTTCAAACAGTCTGTATACGTGCGTTTCCTGAGAGGCAAGTATTAGATTGCGACGCACCACCGGGTGTTTACTGTAACCCTTGGATCTTCATATTGACGATGAAACACAGAAATTACATCGGGATTGAATATAGTAGGCGCAATGCCAACTTACGTCCAGGGGGAGTAATGCTTCAAACAGTCTGTATACGTGCCTTTCCTGAGAGGCCAGTGTTAGACTGCGACGCACCACTGGGTGTTTACTGTAACCCTTGGAGCTCCATATTGACGATGAAACACAGAAATTAAATCGGGATTGAATATAGTGGGCAGAATGCCAACTTACATCCAGGGGGTGTAATACTTCAAACAGTCTGTATACGTGCCGTTACTGAGAGGCCAGTATTAGATTGCGACGCACCACTGGGTGTTTACTATAACCCTTGGAGCTTCATATTGACGATGAAACACAGAAATTGCATCGGGATTGAATATAGTAGGCACAATGCCGACTTACGTCCAGGGGGAACTATGCTTCAAACATTCTGTATACGTGCCGTTACAGAGAGGCCAGTATTAGATTGCGACGCACCACTGGGTGTTTACTGTAACCCTTGGATCTTCATATTGACGATGAAACACAGAAATTGCATCAGGATTGAATATAGTAGGCACAATGCCGACTTACGTCCAGGGGAACAATGCTTCCAACAGTCTGTATATGTGCCGTTACTGAGAGGCCAGTATTAGATTGCGACGCACCACTGGGTGTTTACTGTAACCCTTGGAGCTTCATATTGACGATGAAACACAGAAATTGCATCGGGATTGAATATAGTAGGTACAATGCCGACTTACGTCCAGGGGGAGCAATGGTTCATACAGTTGTATACGTGCCTGTCCTGAGATTCCAGTATTAGAATGCGACGCACAACTGGGTGTTTACTGTAACCCATGGAGCTTCATATTGACGATGAAACACAGAAATTGCACCGGGATTGAATATAGTAGGCACAATGCCTACATACGTCCTGGGGGAGTAATGCTTCAAACAGTCTGTATACGTGCCTTTCCTGAGAGGCCAGTATTAGTTTGCGACGCACCGTTGTGTGTTTACTGTAACCCTTGGAGCTTCATATTGACGATGAAAAACATAAAATCATTGGGATTGAATATAGTAGGCAAAATGCCGACTTACGTCCAGGGGGAGTAATGCTTCAAACAGACTGTATACGTGCCGTTACTGAGAGGCCAGTATTAGATTGCGACGCACCACTGGGTGTTTACTATAACCCTTGGAGCTTCATATTGACGATGAAACACAGAAATTGCATCGGGATTGAATATAGTAGGCACAATGCCGACTTACGTCCAGGGGGAGTAATGCTTCAAACAGTCTGTATACGTGCCGTTACAGAGAGGCCAGTATTAGATTGCGACGCTCCACTGGGTGTATACTGCCACCCTTGGAGCTTCATATTGACGATGAAACACAGAGATTGCATAGGGATTGATATATAGGAGGCACAATGCCGACTTACGTCCAGGGAGGGCAATGCTTCAAACAGTCTGTATACGTGCCTTTCCTGAGAGGCCAGTGTTAGACTGCGACGCACCACTGGGTGTTTACTGTACCCTTGGAGCTTCATATTGACGATGAAACACAGAAATTGCATCGGGATTGAATATAGTAGGCACAATGCCGACTTACGTTCAGGGGAGCAATGCTTCATAGAATCTTTATACGTGCCGTTACAGAGATGCCAGTATTAGATTGCGACGCACCACTGGGTGTTTACTGTAACCCTTGGAGCTTCATATTGACGATGAAACACAGAAATTGCATCGGGATTGTATATAGTAGGTACAATGCCGACTTACGTCCAGGGGGAGCAATGCTTCAACGAGTCTGAGTACGTGCCTTTCCTGAGAGGCCAGTATTAGATTGCGACTCACCACTGGGTGTTTACTGTAACCCTTGGAGCTTCATATTGACGACGAAACACAGAAATTGCATCGGAACTGAATATAGTAGGCACAATGCCGACTTACGTTCAGGGGGAGCAATTCTTCAAACAGTCTGTATACGTGCCTTTCCTGGGAGGCCAGTATTAGATTGCGACGCACCACTGGGTGTTTACTGTAACCCTTGGAGCTTCATATTGACTATGAAACACAGAAATTGTATCGGTATTGAATATAGTAGGCACAATGCCGACTTACGTCCAGGGGGAGTAATGCTTCAAACAGTCTGTATTTGTGCCGTTACTGAGAGGCCAGTATTGGATTGCGACGCACCACTGAGTGTTTACTGTAACCCTTGGAGCTTCATATTGACGATGAAACGCATAAATTGCATCGGGATTGAATATAGTAGGCACAAGGCCGACTTACGTCCAGGGGGAGTAATGCTTCAAACAGTCTGTGTACGTGCCTTCCCTGAGAGGCCAGTATTAGATTGCGACGCACCACAGGGTGTTTACTGTAACCCTTGGATCTTCATATTGACGATGAAACAGAGAAATTGCATCGGGATTGAATATAGTAGGCGCAATGCCAACTTACGTCCAGGGGAGCAATTCTTCAAACAGTCTGTATACGTGCCTTTCCTGAGAGGCCAGTATTAGATTGCGACGCACTACTGGGTGTATACTGCCACCCTTGGAGCTTCATATTGACGATGAAACACAGAAATTGCATCGGGATTGATATATAGTAGGCAGAATGCCGACTTACGTCCAGGGCGGGCAATGCTTCAAACAGTCTGTATACATGCCTTTCCTGAGAGGCCAGTGTTAGACTGCGACGCACCACTGGGTGTTTACTGTACCCTTGGAGCTTCATATTGACGATGAAACACAAAAATTGCATCGGGATGGAATATAGTAGGCACAATGCCGACTTACGTTCAGGGGAGCAATGCTTCAAAGAGTCTTTATACGTGCCGTTACAGAGAGGCCAGTATTAGATTGCGACGCACCACTGTGTGTTTACTGTAACCCTTGGAGCTTCATATTGACGATGAAACACAGAAATTGCTTCGGGATTGAATATAGTAGGCACAATGCCGACTTACGTCCAGGGGGAACTATGCTTCAAACAGTCTGTATACGTGCCGTTATAGAGAGGCCACTATTAGATTGCGTTGCACCACTGGGTGTTTACTGTAACGCTTGGGGCTTCATATTGACGATGAAATACAGAAATTGCATCGGGATTGAATATAGTAGGCAGAATGCCAACTTACGTCCAGGGGGTGTAATGCTTCAAACAGTCTGTATACGTGCTGTTACTGAGAGGCCAGTATTAGAATGCGACGCACCACTGGGTGTTTACTGTAACCCTTGGAGCATCATATTGACGATGAAACACAGAAATTGCATCGGGATTCAATTTAGTAGGCACAATGCCGACTTACGTCCAGAGGGTGCAATGCTTCAAACAGTCTGTATACGTGCCTTTCCTGAGAGGCCAGTATTAAATTGCGACGCACCACTGGGTGTTTACTGTAACCCTTGGAGCTTCATATTGACGACGAAACACAGAAATTGCATCGGGATTGAGTATAGTAGGCACAAAGCCGACTTACGTCCACGGGGAGCAATGCTTCAAACAGTCTGTATATGTGCCGTTACTGAGAGGCCAGTATTAAATTGCGACGCACCACTGGGAGTTTATTGTAACCCTTGGAGCTTCATATTGACGATGAAACACAGAAATTGCATCGGGATTGAATATAGTAGGCACAATGCAAACTTACGTCCAGGGGGAGCAATGCTTCATACAGTTGTATTTGTGCCTTTCCTGAGATTCCAGTATTAGATTGCGACGCACCACTGGGTGTTTACTGTAACCCTTGGAGCTTCATATTGACGATGAAACACAGAAATTGCATCGGGATTGAATATAGTAGGCAGAAGGCCGACTTACGTCCAGGGGGAAGAATGCTTCAAACAGTCTGTATATGTGCCGATACTGAGAGGCCAGTATTAGATTGCGACGCACCACTGGGTGTTTACTGTAACCCTTGGATCTTCATTATGACTATGAAACACAGAAATTGCATCGGGATTGAATATAGTGGGCACAAAGCCGACTTACGTCCAGGGGGAGCAATGCTTCAAACAGTCTGTATATGTGCCGTTACTGAGAGGCCAGTATTAAATTGCGACGCACCACTGGGAGTTTACTGTAACCCTTGGAGCTTCATATTGACGATGAAACACAGAAATTGCATCGGGATTGAATATAGTAGGCAGAAGGCCGACTTACGTCCAGGGGGAGTAATGCTTCAAACAGTCTGTATACGTGCGTTTCCTGAGAGGCAAGTATTAGATTGCGACGCACCACTGGGTGTTTACTGTAACCCTTGGATCTTCATATTGACGATGAAACACAGAAATTACATCGGGATTGAATATAGTAGGCGCAATGCCAACTTACGTCCAGGGGGAGTAATGCTTCAAACAGTCTGTATACGTGCCTTTCCTGAGAGGCCAGTGTTAGACTGCGACGCACCACTGGGTGTTTACTGTAACCCTTGGAGCTCCATATTGACGATGAAACACAGAAATTAAATCGGGATTGAATATAGTGGGCAGAATGCCAACTTACATCCAGGGGGTGTAATACTTCAAACAGTCTGTATACGTGCCGTTACTGAGAGGCCAGTATTAGATTGCGACGAACCACTGGGTGTTTACTATAACCCTTGGAGCTTCATATTGACGATGAAACACAGAAATTGCATCGGGATTGAATATAGTAGGCACAATGCTGACTTACGTCCAGGGGGAACTATGCTTCAAACATTCTGTATACGTGCCGTTACAGAGAGGCCAGTATTAGATTGCGACGCACCACTGGGTGTTTACTGTAACCCTTGGATCTTCATATTGACGATGAAACACAGAAATTGCATCAGGATTGAATATAGTAGGCACAATGCCGACTTACGTCCAGGGGAACAATGCTTCCAACAGTCTGTATATGTGCCGTTACAGAGAGGCCGGTATTAGATTGCGACGCACCACTGTGTGTTTACTGTAACCCTTGGAGCTTCATATTGACGATGAAACACAGAAATTGCTTCGGGATTGAATATAGTAGGCACAATGCCGACTTACGTCCAGGGGGAACTATGCTTCAAACAGTCTGTATACGTGCCGTTATAGAGAGGCCACTATTAGATTGCGACGCACCACTGGGTGTTTACTGTAACCCTTGGGGCTTCATATTGACGATGAAATACAGAAATTGCATCGGGATTGAATATAGTAGGCACAATGCCGACTTACGTCCAGGGGGAGCAATGCTGCAAACAGTCTGTATACGTGCCGTTACTGAGAGGCCAGTATTAGATTGCGACGCACCACTGGGTGTATACTGTAACCACTGGAGCATCATATTGACGATGAAACACAGAAATTGCATCGGGATTGAATATAGTAGGCACAATGCCGACTTACGTCCTGGGGGAGCAATGCTTCAAACAGTCTGTATACGTGCCTTTCCTGAGAGGCCAGTATTAGATTGCGACGCACCACTGGGTGTTTACTGTAACCCTTGGAGCTCCATATTGACGATGAAACACAGAAATTGCATCGGGATTGAATATAGTAGGCAGAATGCCAACTTACGTCCAGGGGGTGTAATGCTTCAAACAGTCTGTATACGTGCCGTTACTGAGAGGCCAGTATTAGAATGCGACGCACCACTGGGTGTTTACTGTAACCCTTGGAGCATCATATTGACGATGAAACACAGAAATTGCATCGGGATTCAATTAAGTAGGCACAATGCCGACTTACGTCCAGAGGGTGCAATGCTTCAAACAGTCTGTATACGTGCCTTTCCTGAGAGGCCAGTATTAAATTGCGACGCACCACTGGGTGTTTACTGTAACCCTTGGAGCTTCATATTGACGACGAAACACAGAAATTGCATCGGGATTGAGTATAGTAGGCACAAAGTCGACTTACGTCCACGGGGAGCAATGCTTCAAACAGTCTGTATATGTGCCGTTACTGAGAGGCCAGTATTAAATTGCGACGCACCACTGGGAGTTTACTGTAACCCTTGGAGCTTCATATTGACGATGAAACACAGAAATTGCATCGGGATTGAATATAGTAGGCACAATGCAAACTTACGTCCAGGGGGATCAATGCTTCATACAGTTGTATACGTGCCTTTCCTGAGATTCCAGTATTAGATTGCGACGCACCACTGGGTGTTTACTGTAACCCTTGGAGCTTCATATTGACGATGAAACACAGAAATTGCATCGGGATTGAATATAGTAGGCAGAAGGCCGACTTACGTCCAGGGGGAAGAATGCTTCAAACGGTCTGTATATGTGCCGATACTGAGAGGCCAGTATTAGATTGCGACGCACCACTGGGTGTTTACTGTAACCCTTGGAGCTTCATTATGACTATGAAACACAGAAATTGCATCGGGATTGAATATAGTAGGCACAAAGCCGACTTACGTCCAGGGGGAGCAATGCTTCAAACAGTCTGTATATGTGCCGTTACTGAGAGGCCAGTATTAAATTGCGACGCACCACTGGGAGTTTACTGTAACCCTTGGAGCTTCATATTGACGATGAAACACAGAAATTGCATCGGGATTGAATATAGTAGGCAGAAGGCCGACTTACGTCCAAGGGGAGGAATGCTTCAAACAGTCTGAATATGTGCCGATACTGAGAGGCCAGTATTAGATTGCGACGCACCACTGGGTGTTTACTGTAACCCTTGGAGCTTCATATTGACGACGAAACACAGAAATTGCATCGGGATTGAATATAGTAGGCACAAAGCCGACTTACGTCCAGGGGGAGCAATGCTTCAAACAGTCTGTATATGTGCCGTTACTGAGAGGCCAGTATTAAATTGCGACGCACCACTGGGAGTTTACTGTAACCCTTGGAGCTTCATATTGACGATGAAACACAGAAATTGCATCGGGATTGAATATAGTAGGCACAATGCAAACTTACGTCCAGGGGGAGCAATGCTTCATACAGTTGTATACGTGCCTTTCCTGAGATCCCAGTATTAGATTGCGACGCACCACTGGGTGTTTAATGTAACCCTTGGAGCTTCATATTGACGATGAAACACAGGAATTGCATCGGGATTGAATATAGTAGGCAGAAGGCCGACTTACGTCCAGGGGGAGGAATGCTTCAAACAGTCTGTATGTGTGCCGATAGCGAGAGGCCAGTATTAGATTGCGACGCACCACTGGGTGTTTACTGAAACCTATGGAGCTTCATATTGACTATGAAACACAGAAATTGCATCGGGATTGAATATAGTAGGCAGAGGGCCGACTTACGTCCAGGGGGAGGAATACTTCAAACAGTCTGTATATGTGCCGTTACTGAGAGGCCAGTATTAGATTGCGACGCACCACTGAGTGTTTACTGTAACCCTTGGAGCTTCATATTGTCGATGAAACAAAGAAATTGCATCGGGATTGAATATAGTAGCACAATGCTGACTTACGTCCAGGGGGAGTAATGCTTCAAAGAGTCTGTATGTGTGCCGTTACTGAGTGGCCAGTATTAGATTGCGACGCACCACTGGGTGTTTACTGTAACCCTTGGAGCTTCATATTGACTATGAAACACAGAAATTGCATCGGGATTGAATATAGTAGGCAGAAGGCCGACTTACGTCCAGGGGGAGGAATGCTTCAAAGTCTGTATATGTGCCGTTACTGAGAGGCCAGTATTAGATTGCGACGCACCACTGGGTGTTTACTGTAACCCTTGGAGCTTCATATTGACGATGAAACACAGAAATTGCATCGGCATTGAATATAATAGGCACAATGCCGTCTTACGTCTAGGGGGAGCATTGCTTCAAACAGTCTCTATACGTGCCTCTCCTGAGAGGCCAGTATTAGACTGCGACGCACCACTGGGAGTTTACTGTAACCCTTGGAGCTTCATATTGACGATGAAACAAAGAAATTGCATCGGGATTGAATATAGTAGCACAATGCCGACTTACGTCCAGGGGGAGTAATGCTTTAAACAGTCTGTATATGTGCCGTTACTGAGAGGCCAGTATTAGATTGCGACGCACCACTGGGACTTTACTGTAACCCTTGGAGCTTCATATTGTCGATGATACACAGAAATTGCATCGGAATTGATTATAGCAGGCAGAAGATCGACTTACGTACAGGGGGAGGAGTGCTTCAAACAGTCTGTATACGTGCCTATCGTGAGAGGCCAGTATTAGGCTGCGACGCACCACTGGGAAATTACTGTAACCCTTGGAGCTTCATATTGACTATGACACACAGAAATTGCATCGGGATTGAATATACTGTGCACAATGCCGACTTACGTCCAGGGGGAGAAATGCTTCAAACAGTCTGTATATGTGCCGTTACTGAGAGGCCAGTATTAGATTGCGACGCACCACTGGGAGTTTACTGTAACCCTTGGAGCTTCATATTGACGATGAAACACAGAAATTGCATCGGGATTGAATATAGTAGGCAGAAGGCCGTCTTACGTCCAGGGGGAGGAATGCTTCAAACAGTCTGTATACTTGCCTTTCCTGAGAGGACAGTATTAGATTTCGACGCACCACTGGGTGTTTACTGTAACCCTTGGAGCTTCATATTGACGATGAAACACAGAAATTGCATCGGGATTGAATATAGTAGGCAGAAGGCCGTCTTACGTCCAGGGGGAGGAATGCTTCAAACAGTCTGTATATGTGATGTTACTGAGAGCCCAGTATTAGATTGCGATGCACCACTGGGTGTATACTGTAACCCTTGGAGCTTCATATTGACGATGAAACACAGAAGTTGCATCGGGATTGAATATAGTAGGCACAATGCCGACTTACGTCTAGGGGGAGCAATGCTTCAAACAGTCTGTGTACGTGCCTTTCCTGAGAGGCCAGTATTGGATTACGACGCACCACTGGGTGTTTACTGTAACCCTTGGAGCTTCATATTGTCGGTGAAACACAGAAATTGCATCGGGATTGAATATAGTAGGCACTATGCCGACTTTCGTTCAGGGGGAGCATTGCGTCAAACTGTCTGTATACGTGCCTTTCCTGAGAGGCCAGTATTAGATTGCGACGCACCACTGGGTGTTTACTGTAACCCTTGGAGCTTCATATTGACGACAAAACACAGAAATTGCATAGGGATTGAATATAGTAGACACAAAGCCGACTTACGTCCAGGGGGAGCAATGCTTCAAACAGTCTGTATATGTGCCGTTACTGAGAGGCCAGTATGAAATTGCGACGCACCACTGGGAGTTTACTGTAACCCTTGGAGCTTCATATTGACGATGAAACACAGAAATTGCATCGGGATTGAATATAGTAGGCACAATGCAAACTTACGTCCAGGGGGAGCAATGCTTCAAACAGTCTGTATATGTGCCGTTACTGAGAGGCCAGTATTAGATTGCGACGCACCACTGGGAGTTTACTGTAACCCTTGGAGCTTCATATTGACGATGAAACACAGAAATTGCATCGGGATTGAATATAGTAGGCAGAAGGCCGTCTTACGTCCAGGGGGAGGAATGCTTCAAACAGTCTGTATACTTGCCTTTCCTGAGAGGACAGTATTAGATTTCGACGCACCACTGGGTGTTTACTGTAACCCTTGGAGCTTCATATTGACGATGAAACACAGAAATTGCATCGGGATTGAATATAGTAGGCAGAAGGCCGTCTTACGTCCAGGGGGAGGAATGCTTCAAACAATCTGTATATGTGATGTTACTGAGAGCCCAGTATTAGATTGCGATGCTCCACTGGGTGTTTACTGTAGCCCTTGGAGCTTCATATTGACGATGAAACACAGAAGTTGCATCGGGATTGAATATAGTAGGCACAATGCCGACTTACGTCTAGGGGGAGCAATGCTTCAAACAGTCCTTGTACGTGCCTTTCCTGAGAGGCCAGTATTGGATTGCGACGCACCACTGGGTGTTTACTGTAACCCTTGGAGCTTCATATTGTCGGTGAAACACAGAAATTGCATCGGGATTGAATATAGTAGGCACTATGCCGACTTTCGTTCAGGGGGAGCATTGCTTCAAACTGTCTGTATACGTGCCTTTCCTGAGAGGCCAGTATTAGATTGCGACGCACCACTGGGTGTTTACTGTAACCCTTGGAGCTTCATATTGACGACAAAACACAGAAATTGCATAGGGATTGAATATAGTAGGCACAAAGCCGACTTACGTCCAGGGGGAGCAATGCTTCAAACAGTCTGTATATGTGCCGTTACTGAGAGGCCAGTATTAAATTGCGACGCACCACTGGGAGTTTACTGTAACCCTTGGAGCTTCATATTGACGATGAAACACAGAAGTTGCATCGGGATTGAATATAGTAGGCACAATGCAAACTTACGTCCAGGGGGAGCAATGCTTCATACAGTTGTTTACGTGCCTTTCCTGAGATTCCAGTATTAGATTGCGACGCACCACTGGGTGTTTACTGTAACCCTTGGAGCTTCATATTGACGATGAAACACAGAAATTGCATCGGAATTGAATACAGTAGGCAGAAGGCCGACTTACGTCCAGGGGGAGGAATGCTTCAAACAGTCTGTATATGTGCCGATACTGAGAGGCCAGTATTAGATTGCGACGCACCACTGGGTGTTTACTGTAACCCTTGGAGCTTCATTATGACTATGAAACACAGAAATTGCATCGGGATTGAATATAGTAGGCACAAAGCCGACTTTCGTCCAGGGGGAGCAATGCTTCAAACATTCTGTATATGTGCCGTTACTGAGAGGCCAGTATTAAATTGCGACGCACCACTGGGAGTTTACTGTAACCCTTGGAGCTTCATATTGACGATGAAACACAGAAATTGCATCGGGATTGAATATAGTAGGCACAATGCAAACTTACGTCCAGGGGGAGCAATGCTTCATACAGTTGTATACGTGACTTTCCTGAGATTCCAGTATTAGATTGCGACGCACCACTGGGTGTTTACTGTCACCCTTGGAGCTTCATATTGGCGATGAAACACAGAAATTGCATCGGGATTGAATATAGTAAGCAGAAGGCCGACTTACGTCCAGGGGGAGGAATGCTTCAAACAGTCTGTATATGTGCCTATACTGAGAGGCCAGTATTAGATTGCGACGCACCACTGGGTGTTTACTGTAACCCTTGGAGCTTCATATTGACGACGAAACACAGAAATTGCATCGGGATTGAATATAGTAGGCACAAAGCCGACTTACGTCCAGGGGGAGCAATGCTTCAACATTCTGTATATGTGCCGTTACTGAAAGGCCAGTATTAAATTGCGACGCACCACTGGGAGTTTACTGTAACCCTTGCAGCTTCATATTGACGATGTAACACAGAAATTGCATCGGGATTGAATATAGTAGGCACAATGCAAACTTACGTCCAGGGGGAGTAATGCTTCATACAGTTGTATACGTGCCTTTCCTGAGATTCCAGTATTAGATTGCGACGCACCACTGGGTGTTTTTGTAACCCTTGGAGCTTCATATTGACGATGAAACACAGATATTGCATCGGGATTGTATATAGTAGGCAGAAGGCCGACTTACGTCCAGGGGGAGAAATGCTTCAAACAGTCTGTATATGTGCCGATATTGAGAGGCCAGTATTAGATTGCGACGCACCACTGGGTGTTTACTGTAACCCTTGGAGCTTCATATTGACTATGAAACACAGAAATTGCATCGGGATTGAATATAGTAGGCAGAAGGCCGACTTATGTCCAGGGGGAGGAATGCTTCAAACAGTCTGTATATGTGCCTTTCCTGAGAGGCCAGTATTAGATTGCGACGCACCACTGGGTGTTTACTGTAACCTTTGGAGCTTCATATTGACTATGAAACACAGAAATTGCATCGGGATTGAATATAGTAGGTACAATGCCGACTTACGTCCAGGGGGAGTAATGTTTCAAACAGTCTGTATACGTGCCGTCCCTGAGAGGCCAGTATTAGATTGCGACGCACCACTGGGTGCTTACTGTGACCCTTGGAGCTTCATATTGACAATGAAACACAGAAATTGCATCGGGATTAATATAGTAGGCACAATGCCGACTTTCGTTCAGGGGGCGCAATGCTTCAAACTGTCTGTATACGTGATTTTCCTAAGAGGCAGTATTAGATTGCGACGCACCACTGGGTGTTTACTGTAACCCTTGGAGCTTCATTTGACGATGAAACACAGAAATTGCATCGGGATTGAATATAGTATGCACAGAGCCGACTTACGTCCAGGTGGAGCAATGCTTCAAACAGTCTGTATACGTGCCGTTACTGAGAGGCCAGTATTAGATTGTGACGCACCACTGGGTGTTTACTGTAACCCTAGGAGCTTCATATTGACGATGGCTCACAGAAATTGCATTGGGATTGAATATAGTAGGCACATTTCAGACTTACGTTCAGGGGGAGCAATGCTTCAAACAGCCTGTATACGTGCCTTTCCTGAGAGGCCAGTATTAGATTGCGACGCACCACGGGGTGTTTACTGTAACCCTTGGGGCTTCATATTGACGATGAAACACAGAAATTGCATCGGGATTGAATATAGTAGGCAGAAGGCCGACTTATGTCCAGGGGGAGGAATGCTTCAAACAGTCTGTATATGTGCCGATACTGAGAGGCCAGTTTTAGATTGCGACGCACCACTGGGTGTTTACTGTAACCCTTGGAGCTTGTAGCGTTGCTCTTGCGGGACGAAAATAAAAAGAACTGTTACTTTTTTTTTAATGTCGAAAAAGTGAATATTTAGGTGGGCCACTTGGCAACAGAATCAGGGATTGATTACACTATTATAATAACATACGTTGAGCATTAAATACCTGAATAAGAGCAGCATATTGATGTATATATATTTGAAATCGTTCGGAAGAAACATTATCATTTTTGTGCATTTTTATAGTCGCGATGTAGTCATACCCGTATCAACACTAAGGGACCAGAAGATTTATAGACTTTAAAAGAAATGCAACACTACACAATTAAAAAAAAAGAGTTGGTTCAGAAATAATAGGAAAACGATAATGTTCCTTCTGCCTCATGCTGCATTCGGCCCATCAGCGTGATCGTATTTCTGGTGATGAAGTAACACAAAAATAATTATCAGACAGGTAAATAAGGAGATGGAATCATCAAGGTTAATTTACTAAAATAAGCACACTTATCTTTAACACACGTTTTTTAATGCTACGTACCTTTTCATATTAAATTACAATAGATGACCATTGTGGTTAGATACTTTATACATAACAGTAAAAATGTCGTCTTGACGCTGTCTGTTCGATATCAGTTACAAGAAACTACATGTTTTCTGTTTGGAAAAAATAACAATTAGCATATTCACTCAATACTTTCACAGAGAATATAAAATACAGTTGCGGAACGCAGCAAGTCCGCGTCCGCCTCTCATGAAATACAAACAGTAAAAGGTGAGGCGCCAAAATCCTCATTTGTCTTGAAACAACAGAATTCTTTTTTACACCATTAATCGATACATGTACATAGAGATTTACTGGCACCGCGCAAGAACGGCAAAAATAAAGAATAATAGATTCTGTCGCTGCTATGCGATGGTTCATTTCTTTTACTTTACAATTGTTCGATAACTTTAGGCCATCAGGCGTTTACTATTGAGCGTATATTAATGTTGGTGAGGCGAAAATTACTAATATTACACTGCCTCCCATGAGGATGGAAGGAATACCGAAGGTATTACTTTCATCCTCATGCCCATTGGAATATTTGTAATTTTCGGGTGTAACATATAGGTTATTAAAAATTTCATTTCACATTCATTTCATAATAAAAGAATTAACGCTTCAATTTGTAATTACTGACGATGGATCATTGTGAATTTGTTCTGTGTGTCTATCAGTGTTTGCATGGATTCAGTCTTTCTTGATGATTCTTAAAATTAAGGCTATAAGTACACATATTTACAAACTTTATAAGGAAATAGAGTCACACTTCATTTTTCAACGTTGCAAAAGTAATTTGACTATCACAACTGGTACACAACTTTCTGTTTTGACTGTATTCATTTTATTGTCATCGTCTTGTCGATTGACTGCCTTGTCCGTTGTCGCACTTAATTATACATTTATTTTCGTCGCACATACACTATTTATGATAGACTTGGATTGTAGAGCGGCCACTGGTGATGGCTTCGACAAGGAAGTCCATATCTTTCACTTTCAGGGCTCGAGTGTGGCTCTCCGAATTATTTCACATATGAAACAGATAAAATATATTAGAATAGCTTACAAAACTAATTTTATATACATATGGGATGGGATTTAGGAAGGATCGGATCCTTTGACGTATTTTCGTGTGCTTATTTTCATTCGTATCGTGACCTTTCGTTAAAGTTTACATTTCAACAGTGTTCAGAGGTGACCTTGTGACTTGTCTCTGTGTACAATCAGTCATTATACTAATTACGCTAACTTCTCTATCTTAGAGTCTCTCAGAAGGTTTATGATACATACAAAATGCTTTCAGTACTGGGTGTGAATGTTTTTGCTACAGAATGTAGCGCACAGCAACTGTGTTGGCGGTTGAACGTTTATATTATTTCGTCACGTGGTGGCTGTCCGCCTCCACTGTTGCGAGCAATCTTGAAATTCAGTCTGTGCGCGCGCACGTGACCGGAGCTTTCTTGCAGAGCGTTGATTTCGCGCTTGAGGTGCCGTGCGTCGCTTTTGTTCGGCGGATCGTGGCTTTGTGCTTTTTAGATTGCTGGAGGGAGCTTCTGCCACCGAAACTGCCTCATATCACTTCCTGCCCACTATCCAGTTACGGATTCACAGGTAAGTGGTAGCTACCGCTGCAACTGCACGTTTGGAATGACACTGATTATTACACACTGCACACATCAATGAATTTTTTTTACACATATGGTGCAGTAGAATACTGCCACTGAAAATCGTCGAACTTTAAAACTTCACTTGCACTGTGGTGAGCGTCTGCGTGAACGGTGTATTAAAAGAAATTCTCGCCTCATAACATCACATGGTGTTTACAAGTTGATTTACATACTAATATTTACAAGAGTTCATTTAAATCGAGAATTAATCTAATTGACCACTTTGAATCAGAACAATTGTTTCTTAATTAGTCTTTTTTTTATTTATGCCTACGGTCACAGGTAGGCTATTATAAGTCCTTTTTCTTTGACCAAATCCATTCCAATCTCCTTTACAAATTAATTTCATACATAGTAATCTTTATCACGCTTGCTTATTCATTTTGTACGCCCAATACATTTTTTTTTTAAATTGCTCGTCTTATTTAGTGACTTGTGAGGGGAGCTTCATTTATGTCAAAGTTTCTCTCGTATGTGCTTGTCTTTAAAGAAAGTTCGAGGACAGATTTGAAAATAGCAATTCCGCCTCGGGATTTCGTGTAGAAATAGAAACAGTCGTAAAAGAAAAGTGGGCAAAGCGGGCCTACTCACAGATCGTCGACAGAATTTAAATTACTCCTCAACCAGGTCGAAAATTTAATTTACATTGCGCATTACAAAAGCAATATGCGCGTCGCGAACCTACTCATTTTTATATGTAGTGCCTCACTTCCTAAGCACACGTGCATCTTTACAAGTTGATCCTGAGGAGTGGATAGGATCAAGGATCTTAAAGGATTTGCACTTAGGAAAGGGATTCAATAATCACAGAGAAAGCAATAAATATTGCAGTGCGCACTTAAAATAAAATCTATCACTTTAAGCATGTATATCTAATATGTATCTTGCTGCAGCTTGCTTACTACTCTTTGCTCATTCCTTAGACTAAGTCAAGTTTATGCATTACGCATTTGGGTATTAATTATCATTTGTATATATATAAGCCTCTCACTAGAGTGTTGTTGTTTGCTGCTGTCGCGACCTGTGAAGCTTGGGCGAGATTCTTATTCTATTTGCTGCTAGCTTGTGAATTTGCAGTATCGCTAATGTTCAATAGTACCGTGAAGTTGGCATAATAAATCATGTTACTCATATGTTCTTTTACTCAGCTTGTTTATAGTCTGGACTCATCTTACTTTGCGTTATATAATAAACTTCCTTTTTATTCCATCACGCTTTTACTTAAGGTTAACGTCAGGCCCTTTTTAGAACAATTGCACTGCGTTATCAATCTGTTCATGCGTAATCCTAGGTATCTGTTTACTTCAAAGAGATGTTATTTCATCGCTGGCGCAGCACTGTGCTGGAAGTTACAAGTTAAATCTACCGACTGTTTTGCGCTAACAGGTGGTGCCTTATTTACGTCACATTTGAAAATAGGGAATAACCTCATGGAATCGAATCTTTTCACATAACTTTCCTCTTTTGTCTGGACGTTTAAGTATTTCCTTTTAAAAACAGGTCATTAACTTGTCCTCGATTAAATTTCACTTACAAATACTAAGCACATATAATCATCATTTTCATATTACTATTTAGTGAGAGAAGGGCATTATTCGCTCCTTCCTGCTCATTCTCAAATTACTATGTACCGAGAGAAGTGCATAATTCGCTCCTTCCTCTTTCCTCATTTTAGTACCTCGGGGCTAATTAATACCTCTCGAGTACATCATTTTTCTTACATACTAACTTATAACTAAAATTGAAAATCGCCTCTAGGACATGTCCTCCTGTTTACATAAAGATTATTCATGTAAATACTTGTCTACAACTTATTCTGTATTTCATTTTCCAGACACGTTGTTTTGATACATAAGGTTTCCTTTTAGCACCGGTTAACGTCCGTAGTCAGTTAAGTTCCGTTCTATTCTTGTTACTCCTTGGTTAATCCTGATCTCCAATACCTTAGAATTTCCTTACAGCTTAAATTAACTTAATTCCTGGCGTTATAAAATTTTCTTAAATCATGATGGTGGAACAATCCTTTGATTTTATTCGTGGCAGGGTCAGATAACAAATAGCTACCAATGTGTGGTTTCCTCATTATCACAAAGGGACCTTCATAAATGTGTTGCCACTTACGATTCCTCTTTAACAACAGGGATGGTTTAAAGTGAGTCCTGATGATGATGATGATGATGATTGGTTTGTGGGGCGCTCAACTGCGTGGTTATCAGCGCCCGTACAATTTCCCAACCTTTGCTCAGTCCAATTTCGCCACTTTTCTGGATGATGATGAAATGATGAGGACAACACAAACGAAAGTGAGTCCTGACTAATACCTTTTCTCCTTCTTTGAAATCTATAACTCTGTTTACCTTCTTATCGAATGCCTTTTTTCGGAGGTTAGCATACGTTGTCAATGATATGAGAGCTTGCCTGATTTTTGCGTCTAGGTCCAATTCGTTGTCTTGTAACTTTGGAAGGGGGTCTATCCATTCATTCTTTTCTTTTGATATTGACATTAACTCATGTGGCGTGAATCCGGTCGACAGGTGAGGAAGGTGGTTTACAATCTGTTCGAAAGGTGTTACGAAGTCTACGCACTTAGATTGCTTATTCGGAATGTACGTCCTTATAAATCTGTTAAATTCTTTGAAGATTCTTTCTGTCGGATTCGATTGCGGTCGAAACAGGGATATCAAAATTTGTTTGATTTTCAAACCTGCAGCATCCTCTAGGAGGCTCAAAGGTGCTGCTTTTAATTTTCCGCTCGACGCTTACTTTCCTGCTGATTTATATTTCTTAGAGTTCCTTCCGTCTGGAACTGGTGTTGGTTTTGTGGTACGAACTCGGTTGGAAATGGATCTTGTTGTCCTGGCGTATTCGCTTGCGCATAATAAATTTGCGTATTATGCGGGCGTTTAGTCTTCAGACTTCCCGAAGGTCCGTTCGCTTGTTGCGTGAAGTGTATATTTTGTGGCTGAAAGGTATTTTGCTGTTTCTTGTGTTGATTGTAACCGTTACTGAAAGGTGTACGTTGGTCTCCACCTTGATTATGCCATTTATTTCTTTTCCACTGACGATTTGAATCGTAAGACTGATCGTTTTGATAATTACCGTTGATCGGTTGCGTGTTTCCATATTGCTGGGGCTGTGTGTTATAATGTGCATTTTCGTACTGAGGTGGTGACGAATTATATATTGGATTGTATCTCTGGCCGTTATTGTACTTATTTTTGTATTTGCTGTTGGAGTACGTAGTGTTTTTATTTTTGAAACCGTTGTGGGGTTGGTACTGGCTGTCGCTGTGACGCGCTTTCGCTCGGCCACCATTGTTGCCTGCATATTCTGTATTGTGCTGGCCGCCTGCACTGAAGTGAGCGTTGCCAACATCAACTCTAGCGTCCTCGTAAATCAGATCTAACGAGTCTAACACAGATAGGAAAGTGTCTGTATCGTCCTCAGACACGTTTACTAACTTTTCTCTAATCGCAATAGGTAGCTTAGTTTTTAGAATCATAATAACGTCTTTGGCGGTGATCGGCGAATCCCAGAACTTGATTTTCGCTAAATACTTTTCAAAATACCTTCTCAAACTACCGCGCTTGCTGTTAAACACTTCGGCGTTGTAAACCTCTTTTCTCAGGCGCTGCTGCACACCAGAACTCCAGAATTTAGCTAAAAACATCTGTTCAAACTCTTTGTAACTCTTACAAGAGTCGACCATTTCTGTTCCCCATAAGGCGGCATCGCCTACAATAAATCCACTAACGAATTAAATTCGCTGGCGGTCACTCCAGCTATTCGGGAAAATTCCTGAAAAATTTCGGAGGAACACTATAGGATGAATTTCTCTTTTCTGTGGGTGAAAGGTCGGAAAAATACGATGTTTGATCACGCTTTCCTCCTGCATCAAACTGACGAAAGTGGGTGGACTGGTACTCTGGTTAACTTGTGCTTGTATAGAACTATGAGTTTGAGCGTTATCAAATGGGAACGGTATTGTACCTGCTGTTGTTCATTACTTCGTGGTGAATTATTCCAGTCTCCTGACACGGGAGGTGGAGAATTTTCAACTTGACATTTTAGTGTACGAACTTCATCAACTATCTGTTGACGCCATTCAGGTAAATCTTGAGCTAACGTTCGTCTTATCTGGCCTAATTCTGACATCACCGTGTCTCCTGTTTTTCCAGGGGCCGCCAATATTTCAAATGTCACGTTTTTGACAGTTTCCCTGAGTTCGTTCTTGACCTTGTTTTCTATGAATCCGTCTTTATTTTTAATCCACTCTTGGTAGTGGTCAGACAATGCTTCAGCATGTGCCTTAACAGTATTCTTTATTTGGTCCTCTAGATTAAGAGTCTCGATCTGTTTGGAAAGATCATCAACAACATTCTCGATCGTGTCTACTGCGGTTTTAACTCCTTTGACCTCATCAGAGATTGCAGTATAATCTTCTTTTAAGGTCGCAGCTTGTTTTTGATATTCCATCACATTTGAATTTATTTCTCCCTTGGCTGCTTCGATTTTTTCATCTAACAGTTTTGAAATATCCTCTATTTTTGACTCTACTTGTGTGTCAATTTCTAGCCTCATGGTCGTGATCTGACTACTGATTTGGCTTTGAACATTACCCAACAGGGTATTTAAATCAGCTGTTATGTCTGCCTTTAGTTCGGCCTTTACCGAATTTAACCGAGTATTTAGGTCATTTATCTCCGTTTGCGAATCTGTTTTTACTGAATTTATGTCTGCTTTTACTGAGTTGCACAGATTTGTAAGGACCTGATTTTTATTATGCCGTCTTTCGGCCTTCTCTTTTTCTTCGCGGGCCTTTTCATCTAATTTTTCCTGCTTTTCTCGTTCCTGTCTTTACGCCTCTCTCTGTCTTTGACTTTCGAACTTGCGTTCCATTATTGCTTCGATCATTGCAGCCAAGTCATTTTTTTCAAAAGCGGGAATAGTTTGCACGCTAGGACCAGCTTCTAAAACTTCGGTCGAGGCTGTTTCTGCCTCCGCTCGTGTACCTATCGCGCGTGATCGTAATGGATAGTGAGGTCCATTCGCATCACCGCTGTCGTCTGGTTTTGTTTGTGTCCGCTGTTTACCGTCAGCCATGCTCATGAATTATTTGTCAAACGTCAAAATGCTACAGATATTGTTTGTCACTGCCGTCAGTCGTTTGTCTGTGACGTAGTGCTATGGCTTACTGGGACCTAAGCTGAAATTTTAACTCTGGGTAACAACTGACGTTCATTTACGCCAAGAAGACAAGATGGTTCCTACTAATTACAAACAAATGAAATATCACATGTTTTACCAGTTTTGAGCGTTGTTATCCGCCATATCGTAATTTTTTTATGCACTGACAACAATGGTACACTTTCACTGAATTTAACTACATAAGAATGGACTATGGACAAATTGAAGTAAAGCTGTTTCAAGGCAAAGAAAGACAGGTTTACGTTCTGATCAACTCGAAAGATGCTACGTCACTACGAAAGCTTGGCTACTGCGTATAAAAATTTCACTTACTATGGCTGTCTTGATGGTGATACAGATGAATACTCGCGTTTTTTGGTAATTTCATCAATCGTTATTCTGAACTAATTAAAAGGTTTTCCCACTTCTCTTTCTCGGTTGAATTGCATCCACACGAAAAAAATGAAACAATTATTAGAACAAGCACTGAAAAATTTTTAAACACATCCATGAAATGATTTTTGATCAAGTCCCTGTTCGGGCGCCAAGTGTAGCGTTGCTCTTGGGGGACGAAAATAAAAAGAACTGTTACTTTTTTTTTAATGTCGAAAAAGTGAATATTTTGGTGGGCCACTTGGCAACAGAATCAGGGATTGATTACACTATTATAATAACATACGTTGAGCATTAAATACCTGAATAAGAGCAGCATATTGATGTATATATATTTGAAATCGTTCGGAAGAAACATTATCATTTTTGTGCATTTTTATAGTCGCGATGTAGTCATACCCGGATCAACACTAAGGGACCAAAGATTTATAGACTTTAAAAGAAATGCAACACTACACAATAAAAAAAAAGAGTTGGTTCAGAAATAATAGGAAAACGATAATATTCCTTCTGCCTCATGCTGCATTCGGCCCATCAGCGTGATCGTATTTCTGGTGATGAAGTAACACAAAAATAATTATCAGACAGGTAAATAAGGAGATGGAATCATCAAGGTTAATTTACTAAAATAAGCACACTTATCTTTAACACACGTTTTTTAATGCTACGTACCTTTTCATATTAAATTACAATAGATGACCATTGTGGTTAGATACTTTATACATAACAGTAAAAATGTCGTCTTGACGCTGTCTGTTCGATATCAGTTACAAGAAACTACATGTTTTCTGTTTGGAAAAAATAACAATTAGCATATTCACTCAATACTTTCACAGAGAATATAAAATACAGTTGCGGAACGCAGCAAGTCCGCGTCCGCCTCTCATGAAATACAAACAGTAAAAGGTGAGGCGCCAAAATCCTCATTTGTCTTGAAACAACAGAATTCTTTTTTACACCATTAATCGATACATGTACATAGAGATTTACTGGCACCGCGCAAGAACGACAAAAATAAAGAATAATAGATTCTGTCGCTGCTATGCGATGGTTCATTTCTTTTACTTTACAATTGTTCGATAAATTTAGGTCATCAGGCGTTTACTATTGAGCGTATATAAATGTTGGTGAGGCGAAAATTACTAATATTACAAGCTTCATATTGACTATGAAACACAGAAATTGCATCGGGATTGAATATAGTAGGCAGAAGGCCGACTTACGTCCAGGGGGAGGAATGCTTCAAACAGTCTGTATATGTGCCGTTACTGAGAGGCCAGTATTAAATTGCGACGCACCACTGGGTGTTTACTGTAACCCTTGGAGCTTCATATTGACGATGAAACACAGAAATTGCATCGGGATTGAATATAGTAGGCACAAAGCCGACTTACGTCCAGGGGGAGCAATGCTTCATACAGTTGTATACGTGCCTTTCCTGAGATTCCAGTATTAGATTGCGACGCACCACTGGGTGTTTACTGTAACCCTTGGAGCTTCATATTGACGATGAAACACAGAAATTGCATCGGGATTGAACATAGTAGGCACATTGCAGACTTACGTTCAGGGGGAGCAATGCTTCAAACAGCCTGTATACGTGCCTTTCCTGAGAGGCTGGTATTAGATTGCGACGCACCACTGGGTGTTTACTGTAACCCTTGGAGCTTCATATTGACGATGAAACACAGAAATTGCATCGGGATTGAATATAGTAGGCACAAAGCCGACTTACGTCCAGGGGGAGCAATGCTTCAAACAGTCTGTATACGTGCCGTTACTGAGAGGCCAGTATTAGATTGCGACGCACCACTGGGTGTTTACTGTAACTCTAGGAGCTTCATATTGACGATGAAACACAGAAATTGCATCGGGATTGAATATAGTAGGCACATTGCAGACTTACGTCCAGGGGGAGGAATGCTTACAACAGTCTGTATATATGCCGTTACTGAGAGGCTAGTATTAGACAGCGACGCGCCACTGGGTGTTTACTGTAACCCTTGGAGCTTCATATTGACGATGAAACAAAGAAATTGCATCGGGATTGAATATAGTAGGCACAATGCCGACTTACGTCCAGGGGGAGCAATGCTTCAAACAGTCTGTATACGTGCCTTTCCTGAGAGGCCAGTATTAGATTGCGACGCACCACTGGGTGTTTACTGTAACCCTTGGAGCTTCATATTGACGATGAAACACAGAAATTGCATCGGGATTGAATATAGTAGGCACAATGCCGACTTTCCTTCAGGGGGAGCAATGCTTCTAACTGTCTGTATACGTGCCTTTCCTGAGAGGCCAGTATTAGATTGCGACGCACCACTCGGTCTTACTGTAACCCTTGGAGCTTCATATTGACGGTGAAACACAGAAATTGCATCGGGATTGAATATAGTAGGCACAAAGCCGACTTACGTACAGGGGGAGCAATGCTTCAAACAGTCTGTATATGTGCCGTTACTGAGATACCAGTATTAGATTGCGACGCACCACTGGGAGTTTACTGTAACCCTTGGAGCTTCATATTGACGATGAAACACAGAAATTGCATCGGGATTGAATATAGTAGGCCCAATGCAAACTTACGTCCAGGGGGAGCAATGCTTCATACAGTTGTATACGTGCCTTTCCTGAGATTCCAGTATTAGATTGCGACGCACCACTGGGTGTTTACTGTAACCCTTGGAGCTTCATATTGACGATGAAACACAGAAATTGCATCGGGATTGAATATAGTAGGCAGAAGGCCGACTTACGTCCAGGGGGAGGAATGCTTCAAACAGTCTGTATATGTGCCGATACTGAGAGGCCAGTATTAGATTGCGACGCACCACTGGGTGTTTACTGTAACCCTTGGAGCTTCATATTGACTATGAAACACAGAAATTGCATCGGGATTGAATATAGTAGGCAGAAGGCCGACTTACGTACAGGGGGAGGAATGCTTCAAACAGTCTGTATATGTGCCGTTACTGAGAGGCCAGTATTAGATTGCGACGCACCACTGGGTGTTTACTGTAACCCTTGGAGCTTCATATTGACGATGAAACACAGAAATTCTATCGGGATTGAATATAGTAGGCACATTGCAGACTTACGTTCAGGGGGAGCAATGCTTCAAACAGCCTGTATACGTGCCTTTCCTGAGAGGCCAGTATTAGATTGCGACGCACCACTGGGAGCTTACTGTAACCCTTGGAGCTTCATATTGACGATGAAAAACAGAAATTGCATCGGGATTGAATATAGTAGGCACAAAGCCGACTTACGTACAGGGGGAGCAATTCTTGAAACAGTCTGTATATGTGCCGTTACTGAGAGGCCAGTATTAGATTGCGACGCAGCACTGGGAGTTTACTGTAACCCTTGGAGCTTCATATTGACGATTAAACACAGAAATTGCATCGGGATTGAATATAGTAGGCACAATGCAAACTTACGTCCAGGGGGAGCAATGCTTCATACAGTTGTATACGTGCCTTTCCTGAGATTCCAGTATTAGATTGCGACGCACCACTGAGTGTTTACTGTAACCCTTTTAGCTTCATATTGACGATGAAACACAGAAATTGCATCGGGATTGAATATAGTCGGCACAATGCCGACTTACGTCTAGGGGGAGCAATGCTTCAAACAGTCTGTATACGTGCCTTTCCTGAGAGGCCAGTATAAGACTGCGACGCACCACTGGGAGTTTACTGTAACCCTTGGAGCTTCATATTGACGATGAAACACAGAAATTGCATCGGGATTGATTATAGTAGGTACAATGCCGACTTACGTCCAGGGGGAGCAATGCTTCAAACTGTCTGTATACGTGCCGTTACTGAGAGGCTAGTATTAGATTGCGACGCACCACTGGGTGTTTACTGTAACCCTTGGAGCTTCATATTGACGATGACACACAGAAATTGCATCGGGATTGAATATAGTAGGCACAATGCCGACTTACGTCCAGGGGGAGCAATGCTTCAAACAGTCTGTATACGTGCCTTTCCTGAGAGGCCAGTATGAGATTGCGACGCAGCACTGGGTGTCTACTGTAACCCTTGGAGCTTCATATTAACGATGAAACACAGAAATTGCATCAGGATTGAATATAGTAGGCACAATGCCGACTTTCGTTCAGGGGGAGCAATGCTTCAAACTGTCTGTATACGTGCCTTTCCTGAGAGGCCAGTATTAGATTGCGACGCACCACTGGGTCTTTACTGTAACACTTGGAGCTTCATATTGACGATGAAACACAGAAATTGCATCGGGATTGAATATAGTAGGCACAAAGCCGACTTACGTACAGGGGGAGCAATGCTTCAAACAGTCTGTATATGTGCCGTTACTGAGAGGTCAGTATTAGATTGCGACGCACCACTGGGAGTTTACTGTACCCCTTGGAGCTTCATATTGACGATGAAACAAAGAAATTGCATCGGGATTGAATATAGTAGGCACAATGCAAACTTACGTCCACGGGGAGCAATGCTTCATACAGTTGTATACATGCCTTTCCTGAGATTCCAATATTAGATTGCGACGCACCACTGGGTGTTTACTGTAGCCCTTGGAGCTTCATATTGACGATGAAACACAGAAATTGCATCGGGATTGAATATAGTAGGCAGAAGGCCGTCTTACGTCCAGGGGGAGGAATGCTTCAAACAGTCTGTATATGTGCCGATACTGAGAGGCCAGTATTAGATTGCGACGCACAACTGGGTGTTTACTGTAACCCTTGGATCTTCATATTGACTATGAAAAACAGAAATTGCATCGGGATTGAATATAGTAGGCAGAAGGCCGACTTACGTCTAGGGGGAGGAATGCTTCAAACAGTCTCTATATGTGCCGTTACTCAGAGGCCAGTATTAGATTGCGACGCACCACTGGGTGATTACTGTAACCCTTGGAGCTTCATATTGACGATGAAGCACAGAAATTGCATCGGGATTGAATATAGTAGGCACAAAGCCAACTTACGTCAAGGGGGAGCAATGCTTTAAACTGTCTGTATACGTGCCGTTACTGAGAGGCCAGAATTAGATTGCGACGCACCACTGGGTGTTTACTGTAACCCTAGGAGCTTCATATTGACGATGAAACTCAGAAATTGCATCGGGATTGAATATAGTAGGCACATTGAGGACTTACGTTCAGGGGGAGCAATGCTTCAAACAGCCTGTATACGTGCCTTTCCTGAGAGGCCAGTATTAGATTGCGACGCACCACTGGGTGTTTACTATAACCCTTGGAGCTTCATATTGACGATGAAACACAGAAATTGCATCGGGATTGAATATAGCAGGCACAATGCCGACTTACGTCCAGGGGGAGCAATGCTTCAAGCAGTTGTATACGTGCCTTTCCTGAGATTCCAGTATTAGATTGCGACGCACCCTGGGAGTTTACTGTAACCCTTGGAGCTTCATATTGACGATGAAACACAGAAATTGCATCGGGATTAAATATAGTAGGCAGAAGGCCAACTTACGTCCAGGGGGTGGAATGCTTCAAACAGTCTGTATATATGCCGTTACTGAGAGGCTAGTATTAGATTACGACGCACCACTGGGTAATTACTGTAACCCTTGGAGCTTCATACTGACGATGAAACACAGAAATTGGATTGGGATAGAAGATAGTAGGCACAATGCCGACTTACGTCCAGGGGGAGCATTGCTTCAATTAGTCTGTATACGTGCCTTTCCTGATAGGCCAGTATTAGATTGCGACGCACCACTGGGTGTTTACTGTAACCCTTGGAGCTTCATATTGACGATGAAACACAGAAATTGCATCGGGATTGAATATAGTAGGCACAATGCCGACTTTCGTTCAGGGGAAGCAATGCTTCAAACTGTCTGTATACGTGCCTTTCCTGAGAGGCCAGTATTAGATTGCGACGCACCACTGGGTCCTTACTGTAACCCTTGGAGCTTCATATTGACGATGAAACACAGAAATTGCATCGGGATTGAATATAGTAGGCACAAAGCCGACTTACGTACAGGGGGAGCAATGCTTCAAACAGTCTGTATATGTGCCGTTACTGAGAGGCCAGTATTAGATTGCACCGCACCACTGGGTGTTTACTGTAACCCTTGGAGCTTCATATTGACGATGAAACACAGAAATTGCATCGGGATTGAATATAGTAGGCACAATGCCGACTTTCGTTTAGGGGGACCTATGATTTAAACAGTCTGTATACGCGCCTTTCCTGAGAGGCCAGTATTAGATTGCGACGCACCACTGGGTGTTTACTGTAACCCCTGGAGCTTCATATTGACGATGAAACACAGAAATTGCATCGGGATTGAAAATAGTAGGCACAATGCCGACTTACGTCTAGGGGGAGTAATGTTTCAAACAGTCGGTATATGCGCCGTTACTGAGAGGCCAGTATTAGATTGCGACGCACCACTGGGTGTTTACTGTAACCCTTGGAGCTTCATATTGACGATGAAACAAAGAAATTGCATTGGGATTAAAGATAGTAGGCACAATGCCGACTTACGTCCAGGGGGAGCAATGCTTCAAACAGTCTGTATACGTGCCTTTCCTGAGAGGCCAGTATTAGGTTGCGACGCACCACTGGGTGTTTACTGTAACCCTTGGAGCTTCATATTGACGATGAAACACAGAAATTGCATCGGGATTGAATATAGTAGGCACAATGCCGACTTTAGTTCAGGGGGAGCAATGCTTCAAACTGTCTGTATACGTGCCTTTCCAGAGAGGCCAGTATTAGATTGCGACGCACCACTGGGTCTTTACTGTAACCCTTGGAGCTTCATATTGACGTTGAAACACAGAAATTGCATCGGGATTGAATATAGTAGGCACAAAGCCGACTTACGTTTAGGGGGAGCTATGATTTAAACAGTCTGTATACGCGCATTTCCTGAGAGGCCAGTATTAGACTGCGACGCACCACTGGGAGTTTACTGTAACCCTTGGAGCTTCATATTGACGATGAAACACAGAAATTGCATCGGGATTGAATATAGTAGGCACAATGCCGACTTTCGTTTAGGGGGACCTATGATTTAAACAGTCTGTATACGCGCCTTTCCTGAGAGGCCAGTATTAGATTGCGACGCACCACTCGGTCTTACTGTAACCCTTGGAGCTTCATATTGACGGTGAAACACAGAAATTGCATCGGGATTGAATATAGTAGGCACAAAGCCGACTTACGTACAGGGGGAGCAATGCTTCAAACAGTCTGTATATGTGCCGTTACTGAGATACCAGTATTAGATTGCGACGCACCACTGGGTAGTTTACTGTAACCCTTGGAGCTTCATATTGACGATGAAACACAGAAATTGCATCGGGATTGAATATAGTAGGCCCAATGCAAACTTACGTCCAGGGGGAGCAATGCTTCATACAGTTGTATACGTGCCTTTCCTGAGATTCCAGTATTAGATTGCGACGCACCACTGGGTGTTTACTGTAACCCTTGGAGCTTCATATTGACGATGAAACACAGAAATTGCATCGGGATTGAATATAGTAGGCAGAAGGCCGACTTACGTCCAGGGGGAGGAATGCTTCAAACAGTCTGTATATGTGCCGATACTGAGAGGCCAGTATTAGATTGCGACGCACCACTGGGTGTTTACTGTAACCCTTGGAGCTTCATATTGACTATGAAACACAGAAATTGCATCGGGATTGAATATAGTAGGCAGAAGGCCGACTTACGTACAGGGGGAGGAATGCTTCAAACAGTCTGTATATGTGCCGTTACTGAGAGGCCAGTATTAGATTGCGACACACCACTGGGTGTTTACTGTAACCCTTGGAGCTTCATATTGACGATGAAACACAGAAATTCTATAGGGATTGAATATAGTAGGCACATTGCAGACTTACGTTCAGGGGGAGCAATGCTTCAAACAGCCTGTATACGTGCCTTTCCTGAGAGGCCAGTATTAGATTGCGACGCACCACTGGGAGCTTACTGTAACCCTTGGAGCTTCATATTGACGATGAAAAACAGAAATTGCATCGGGATTGAATATAGTAGGCACAAAGCCGACTTACGTACAGGGGGAGCAATTCTTGAAACAGTCTGTATATGTGCCGTTACTGAGAGGCCAGTATTAGATTGCGACGCAGCACTGGGAGTTTACTGTAACCCTTGGAGCTTCATATTGACGATTAAACACAGAAATTGCATCGGGATTGAATATAGTAGGCACAATGCAAACTTACGTCCAGGGGGAGCAATGCTTCATACAGTTGTATACGTGCCTTTCCTGAGATTCCAGTATTAGATTGCGACGCACCACTGAGTGTTTACTGTAACCCTTTTAGCTTCATATTGACGATGAAACACAGAAATTGCATCGGGATTGAATATAGTCGGCACAATGCCGACTTACGTCTAGGGGGAGCAATGCTTCAAACAGTCTGTATACGTGCCTTTCCTGAGAGGCCAGTATAAGACTGCGACGCACCACTGGGAGTTTACTGTAACCCTTGGAGCTTCATATTGACGATGAAACACAGAAATTGCATCGGGATTGATTATAGTAGGTACAATGCCGACTTACGTCCAGGGGGAGCAATGCTTCAAACTGTCTGTATACGTGCCGTTACTGAGAGGCTAGTATTAGATTGCGACGCACCACTGGGTGTTTACTGTAACCCTTGGAGCTTCATATTGACGATGACACACAGAAATTGCATCGGGATTGAATATAGTAGGCACAATGCCGACTTACGTCCAGGGGGAGCAATGCTTCAAACAGTCTGTATACGTGCCTTTCCTGAGAGGCCAGTATGAGATTGCGACGCAGCACTGGGTGTCTACTGTAACCCTTGGAGCTTCATATTAACGATGAAACACAGAAATTGCATCAGGATTGAATATAGTAGGCACAATGCCGACTTTCGTTCAGGGGGAGCAATGCTTCAAACTGTCTGTATACGTGCCTTTCCTGAGAGGCCAGTATTAGATTGCGACGCACCACTGGGTCTTTACTGTAACACTTGGAGCTTCATATTGACGATGAAACACAGAAATTGCATCGGGATTGAATATAGTAGGCACAAAGCCGACTTACGTACAGGGGGAGCAATGCTTCAAACAGTCTGTATATGTGCCGTTACTGAGAGGTCAGTATTAGATTGCGACGCACCACTGGGAGTTTACTGTACCCCTTGGAGCTTCATATTGACGATGAAACAAAGAAATTGCATCGGGATTGAATATAGTAGGCACAATGCAAACTTACGTCCACGGGGAGCAATGCTTCATACAGTTGTATACATGCCTTTCCTGAGATTCCAATATTAGATTGCGACGCACCACTGGGTGTTTACTGTAGCCCTTGGAGCTTCATATTGACGATGAAACACAGAAATTGCATCGGGATTGAATATAGTAGGCAGAAGGCCGACTTACGTCCAGGGGGAGGAATGCTTCAAACAGTCTGTATATGTGCCGATACTGAGAGGCCAGTATTAGATTGCGACGCACAACTGGGTGTTTACTGTAACCCTTGGATCTTCATATTGACTATGAAAAACAGAAATTGCATCGGGATTGAATATAGTAGGCAGAAGGCCGACTTACGTCTAGGGGGAGGAATGCTTCAAACAGTCTCTATATGTGCCGTTACTCAGAGGCCAGTATTAGATTGCGACGCACCACTGGGTGTTTACTATAACCCTTGGAGCTTCATATTGACGATGAAACACAGAAATTGCATCGGGATTGAATATAGCAGGCACAATGCCGACTTACGTCCAGGGGGAGCAATGCTTCAAGCAGTTGTATACGTGCCTTTCCTGAGATTCCAGTATTAGATTGCGACGCACCCTGGGAGTTTACTGTAACCCTTGGAGCTTCATATTGACGATGAAACACAGAAATTGCATCGGGATTAAATATAGTAGGCAGAAGGCCAACTTACGTCCAGGGGGTGGAATGCTTCAAACAGTCTGTATATATGCCGTTACTGAGAGGCTAGTATTAGATTACGACGCACCACTGGGTAATTACTGTAACCCTTGGAGCTTCATACTGACGATGAAACACAGAAATTGGATTGGGATAGAAGATAGTAGGCACAATGCCGACTTACGTCCAGGGGGAGCATTGCTTCAATTAGTCTGTATACGTGCCTTTCCTGATAGGCCAGTATTAGATTGCGACGCACCACTGGGTGTTTACTGTAACCCTTGGAGCTTCATATTGACGATGAAACACAGAAATTGCATCGGGATTGAATATAGTAGGCACAATGCCGACTTTCGTTCAGGGGAAGCAATGCTTCAAACTGTCTGTATACGTGCCTTTCCTGAGAGGCCAGTATTAGATTGCGACTCACCACTGGGTCCTTACTGTAACCCTTGGAGCTTCATATTGACGATGAAACACAGAAATTGCATCGGGATTGAATATAGTAGGCACAAAGCCGACTTACGTACAGGGGGAGCAATGCTTCAAACAGTCTGTATATGTGCCGTTACTGAGAGGCCAGTATTAGATTGCGCCGCACCACTGGGTGTTTACTGTAACCCTTGGAGCTTCATATTGACGATGAAACACAGAAATTGCATCGGGATTGAATATAGTAGGCACAATGCCGACTTTCGTTTAGGGGGACCTATGATTTAAACAGTCTGTATACGCGCCTTTCCTGAGAGGCCAGTATTAGATTGCGACGCACCACTGGGTGTTTACTGTAACCCCTGGAGCTTCATATTGACGATGAAACACAGAAATTGCATCGGGATTGAAAATAGTAGGCACAATGCCGACTTACGTCTAGGGGGAGTAATGTTTTAAACAGTCGGTATATGCGCCGTTACTGAGAGGCCAGTATTAGATTGCGACGCACCACTGGGTGTTTACTGTAACCCTTGGAGCTTCATATTGACGATGAAACAAAGAAATTGCATTGGGATTAAAGATAGTAGGCACAATGCCGACTTACGTCCAGGGGGAGCAATGCTTCAAACAGTCTGTATACGTGCCTTTCCTGAGAGGCCAGTATTAGGTTGCGACGCACCACTGGGTGTTTACTGTAACCCTTGGAGCTTCATATTGACGATGAAACACAGAAATTGCATCGGGATTGAATATAGTAGGCACAATGCCGACTTTAGTTCAGGGGGAGCAATGCTTCAAACTGTCTGTATACGTGCCTTTCCAGAGAGGCCAGTATTAGATTGCGACGCACCACTGGGTCTTTACTGTAACCCTTGGAGCTTCATATTGACGTTGAAACACAGAAATTGCATCGGGATTGAATATAGTAGGCACAAAGCCGACTTACGTTTAGGGGGAGCTATGATTTAAACAGTCTGTATACGCGCATTTCCTGAGAGGCCAGTATTAGACTGCGACGCACCACTGGGAGTTTACTGTAACCCTTGGAGATTCATATTGGCGATGAAACAAAGAAATTGCTTTGGGATTGAATATTGTAGCACAATGCCGACTTACATCCAGGGGGAGTAATGCTTCAAACAGTATGTATACGTGCCGTTACTGTGAGGTCAATATTAGATTGCGACGCACCACTGGATGTTTACTGTAACCCTTGGAGCTTCATACTGACGATGAAACACAGAAATTGCATTGGGATTGAATATAGTAGGCACATTGCCGTTTTTCGTTCAGGGGGAGCAATGCTTCAAACTGTCTGTATACGTGCCTTTCCTGTGAGGCAGTATTAGATTGCGACGCACCACTGGGTGTTTACTGTAACCCTTGTAGCTTCATATTGACGATGAAACACAGAAATTGCATCGGGATTGAATATAGTAGGCAGAATGCCGACTTTCGTTTAGGGGGAGCTATGATTTAAACAGTCTGTATACGCGCCTTTCCTGAGAGGCCAGTATTAGATTGCGACGCACTACTGGGTGTTTACTGTAACCCTTGGAGCTTCATATTGACAATGAAACACAGAAATTGCATCGGGATTGAATATAGTAAGCACAATGCCGACTTTCGTTTAGGGGGAGCTATGATTTAAACAGTCTGTATACGCGCATTTCCTGAGAGGCCAGTATTAGACTGCGACGCACCACTGGGAGTTTACTGTAACCCTTGGAGATTCATATTGACGATGAAACAAAGAAATTGCTTTGGGATTGAATATTGTAGCACAATGCCGACTTACGTCCAGGGGGAGTAATGCTTCAAACAGTATGTATATGTGCCGTTACTGAGAGGCCAGTAATAGATTGCGACGCACCACTGGGTGTTTACTGTAACCCTTGGAGCTTCATATTGACGATGAAACACAGAAATTGCATCGGGATTGAATATAGTAGGCACAATGCCGACTTACGTCCAGAGGGAGCAATGCTTCAAACAGTCTGTATACGTGCCGTTACTGTGAGGTCAATATTAGATTGCGACGCACCACTGGATGATTACTGTAACCCTTGGAGCTTCATACTGACGATGAAACACAGAAATTGCATTGGGATTGAAGATAGTAGACACAATGCCGACTTACATCCAGGGGGAGCAATGCTTCATACAGTTGTATACGTGCCTTTTTTGAGATTCCAGTATTAGATTGCGACGCATCACTGGGTGTTTACTGTAACCCCTGGAGCTTCATATTGACGATGAAACACAGAAATTGCATCGGGATTGAAAATAGTAGGCACAATGCCGACTTACGTCTAGGGGGAGTAATGTTTCAAACAGTCGGTATATGCGCCGTTACTGAGAGGCCAGTATTAGACTGCGACGCACCAATGGGTGATTACTGTAACCCTTTTAGCTTCATATTGACGATGAAGCAAAGAAATTGCATCGGGATTGAATATAGTAGGCACAAAGCCAACTTACGTCAAGGGGGAGCAATGCTTTAAACTGTCTGTATACGTGCCGTTACTGAGAGGCCAGAATTAGATTGCGACGCACCACTGGGTGTTTACTGTAACCCTAGGAGCTTCATATTGACGATGAAACACAGAAATTGCATCGGGATTGAATATAGTAGGCACATTGCAGATTTACGTTCAGGGGGAGCAATGCTTCAAACAGCCTGTATACGTGCCTTTCCTGAGAGGCCAGTATTAGATTGCGACGCACCACTGGGTGTTTACTGTAACCCTTGTAGCTTCATATTGACGATGAAACACAGAAATTGCATCGGGATTGAATATAGTAGGCACAACGCCGACTTTCGTTTAGGGGGAGCTATGATTTAAACAGTCTGTATACGCGCCTTTCCTGAGAGGCCAGTATTAGATTGCGACGCACTACTGGGTGTTTACTGTAACCCTTGGAGCTTCATATTGACGATGAAACACAGAAATTGCATCGGGATTGAATATAATAAGCACAATGCCGACTTTCGTTTAGGGGGGGCTATGATTTAAACAGTCTGTATACGCGCATTTCCTGAGAGGCCAGTATTAGACTGCGACGCACCACTGGGAGTTTACTGTAACCCTTGGAGATTCATATTGACGATGAAACAAAGAAATTGCATTGGGATTGAATATTGTAGCACAATGCCGACTTACGTCCAGGGGGAGTAATGCTTCAAACAGTATGTATATGTGCCGTTACTGAGAGGCCAGTAATAGATTGCGACGCACCACTGGGTGTTTACTGTAACCCTTGGAGCTTCATATTAACGATGAAACACAGAAATTGCATCGGGATTGAATATAGTAGGCACAATGCCGACTTACGTCCAGAGGGAGCAATGCTTCAAACAGTCTGTATACGTGCCGTTACTGTGAGGTCAATATTAGATTGCGACGCACCACTGGATGTTTACTGTAACCCTTGGAGCTTCATACTGACGATGAAACACAGAAATTGCATTGGGATTGAAGATAGTAGGCACAATGCCGACTTACATCCAGGGGGAGCAATGCTTCATACAGTTGTATACGTGCCTTTTTTGAGATTCTAGTATTAGATTGCGACGCATCACTGGGTGTTTACTGTAACCCCTGGAGCTTCATATTGACGATGAAACACAGAAATTGCATCGGGATTAAAAATAGAAGGCACAATGCCGACTTACGTCTAGGGGGAGTAATGTTTCAAACAGTCGGTATATGCGCCGTTACTGAGAGGCCAGTATTAGACTGCGACGCACCAATGGGAGTTTACTGTAACCCTTGAAGCTTCATATTGACTATGAAACACAGAAATTGCATCGGGATTAAATATAGTAGGCAGAAGATCGACTTACGAACAGGTGGAGGAATGCTTCCAACAGTCTGTATTCGTGCCTTTCCTGAGAGGCCAGTATTAGACTGCGATGCACCACTGGGAATTTACTGTAACCCTTGGAGCTACATATTGACGATGAAACACAGAAATTGCATTGGGATTGAATATAGGAAGCACAATGCCGACTTTCGTTCAGGGGGAGCTATGCTTCAAACAGTCTGTATACGTGCCTTTTCTGAGAGGCCAGTATTAGATTGCGACGTCCCACTGGGTGTTTACTGTAACCCTTGGAGCTTCATATTGGCTATGAAACACAGAAATTGCATCGGGATTGAATATAGTAGGCACAATGCCGACTTACGTCCAGGGGGAGCAATGCTTCAAACAGTCTGTATACGTGCCGTTACTGAGAGGCCAGTATTAGATTGCGACGCACCACTGGGAGTTTACTGTAACCCTTGGAGCTACATATTGACTATGAAACACAGATATTGCATCGGGATTGAATATAGTAGGCAGAAGGCCGACTTACGTGCAGGGGGAGGGATGCTTCAAACAGTCTGTATATGTGCCGTTACCGAGAGGCCAGTATTAGATTGCGACGCACCAATGGGAGTTTACTGTAACCCTTTTAGCTTCATATTGACGATGAAACACAGAAATTGCATCGGGATTGAATATAGTAGGCACAATGCAAACTTACGTCCAGGGGGAACAATGCTTCATACAGTTGTATATGTGCCTTTCCTGAGATTTCAGTATTAGATTGCGACGCACCACTGGGTGTTTACTGTAACCCTTGGAGCTTCATATTGACGATGAAACACAGAAATTGCATCGGGATTGAATATAGTAGGTAGAAGGCCGACTAACGTGCAGGGGGAGGAATGCTTCAAACAATCTGAATATGTGCCGTTACTGAGAGGCCAGTATTAGATTGCGACGCACCACTGGGAGTTTACTGCAACCCTTGGAGCTTCATATTGTCGATGAAACACAGAAATTGCATCGGGATTGAATATAGTAGGTACAATGCTGACTTACGTTCAGGGGGAGCAATGCTTCAAACAGTCTGTATACGTGCCTTTCCTGAGGAGCCAGTATTAGATTGCGACGCACCACTGGGTGTTTACTGTAACCCTTGGAGCTTCATATTGACGATGAAACACAGAAATTGCATCGGGATTGAATATAGTAGGCACAATGCCGACTTTCGTTCAGGGGGAGCAATGCTTCAAACTGTCTGTATACGTGCCTTTCCTGAGAGGCCAGTATTAGATTGCGACGCACCACTGGGTGTTTACTGTAACCCTTGGAGCTTCATATTGACAATGAAACACAGAAATTGCATCGGGATTGAATATAGTAGGCACAAAGCCGACTTACGTCCAGGGGGCGCAATGCTCCACACAGTCTGTATACGTGCCTTTACTGTGAGGCCAGTATTAGATTGCGACGCACCACTGGGTGTTTACTGTAACCCTTGGAGCTTCATATTGACTGTGAAACACAGAAATTGCATCGGGATTGAATATAGTAGGCGTATTGCAGACTTACGTTCAGGGGGAGCAATGCTTCCAACAGCCTGTATACGTGCCTTTCCTGAGAGGCCAGTATTAGATTGCGACGCACCACTGACTGTTTACTGTAACCCTTGGAGCTTCATATTGACGACGAAACACAGAAATTGCATCGGGATTGAATATAGTAGGCACAATACCGACTTACGTCCAGGAGGAGTAATGATTCAAACAGTCTGTATATGTGCCGTTACTGAGAGGCCAGTATTAGATTGCGACGCACCACTGGGTGTTTACTGTAACCCTTGGAGCTTCATATTGACTATGAAACACAGAAATTGCATCGGGATTGAATATAGTAGGCACAATGCCGACTTACGTCCAGGGGGAGCAATGCTTCATACCGTTGTATACGTGCCTTTCTTGCGATTCCAGTATTGGATTGCGACGCAGCACTGGGTGTTTACTGTAACCCCTGGAGCTTCATATTGACGATGAAACACTGAAATTGCATCGGGATTGAATATAGTAGGCACAATGCCGACTTACGTTCAGGGGGAGTAATGTTTCAAACAGTCTGTAAACGTGCCTTTCCTGAGAGGCCAGTATTAGACTGCGACGCACCACTGGGAATTTACTGTAACCCTTGGAGCTTCGTATTGACGATGAAACACAGAAATTGCATCGGGATTGAATATAGGATACACAATGCCGACTTACGTTCAGGGGGAGCAATGCTTCAAACAGCCTGTATACGTGCCTTTCCTGAGAGGCCAGTATTAGACTGCGACGCACCACTGGGAGTTTACTATAACCCTTGGAGCTTCATATTGACGATGAAACAAAGAAATTGCATCGGGAATGAATATAGTAGGCAGAAGGCCGACTTACGTACAGGGGGAGGAATGCTTCAAACAGTCTGTATATGTGCCGTTACTGATAGGCCAGTATTAGATTGCGACGCACCAATGGGAGATTACTGTAACCCTTGGAGCTTCATATTGACGATGAAACACAGAAATTGCATCGGGATTGAATATAGTAGGCACAATGCAAACTTACGTCCAGGGGGAACAATGCTTCATACAGTTGTATATGTGCCTTTCCTGAGAATCCAGTATTAGATTGCGACGCACCACTGGGTGTTTACTGTAACCCTTGGAGCATCATATTGGCGATGAAACACAGAAATTGCATCGGGATTGAATATAGTTGGCACAATGCCGACTTTCGTTCAGGGGGAGCAATGCTTCAAACTGTCTGTATACGTGCCTTTCCTGAGAGGCCTGTATTTGATTGGGACGCACCACTGGGTGTTTACTGTAACCCTTGGAGCTTCATATTGACAATGAAACACAGAAATTGCATCGGGATTGAATATAGTAGGCACAAAGCCGACTTACGTCCAGGGGGACAAACCTCCACTCAGTCTGTATACGTGCCGTTACTGACAGGCCAGTATTAGATTGCGACGCACCACTGGGTGTTTACTGTAACCCTTGGAGCTTCAAATTGACTATGAAACACAGAAATTGCATCGGGATTGAATATAGTAGACGTATTGCAGACTTACGTTCAGAGGGAGCAATGCTTCAAACTGCCTGTATACGTGCCTTTCCTGAGAGGCCAGTATTAGATTGCGGCGCACCACTGGCTGTTTACTGTAACCCTTGGAGTTTCATGTTGACCATGAAACACAGAAATTGCATCGGGATTGAATATAGTAGGCACAATACCGACTTACGTCCAGGGGGAGCAATGCTTCAAACAGTCTGTATACGTGCCGTTACTGTGAGGTCAGTATTAGATTGCGACGCACCATAGGATGTTTACTGTATTCCTTGGAGCTTCATACTGACCATGAAACACAGAAATTGCATCGGGATAGAATATAGTAGGCACAATGCCAACTTACGTCCAGGGGGAGCAATTCTTCATACAGTTGTATACGTGCCTTTCCTGAGATTCCAGTATTAGATTGCGACGCAGCACTGGGTGTTTACTGTAACCCCTGGAGCATCATATTGACGATGAAACACAGAAATTGCATCGGGATTGAATATAGTAGGCACAATGCCGACTTACGTTCAGGGGGAGTAATGCTTCTAACAGTCTGTATACGTGCCTTTCCTGAGAGGCCAGTATTAGACTGCGATGCAGCAGTGGGAATTTACTGTAACCCTTGGAGCTTCATATTGACGATGAAACACAGAAATTGCATCGGGATTGAATATAGGAAGCACAATGCCGACTTTCGTTTAGGGGGAGCTATGATTTAAACAGTCTGTATACGCGCCTTTCCTGAGAGGCCAGTATTAGATTGCGACGCACCACTGGGTGTTTACTGTAACCCTTGGAGCTTCATATTGACTATGAAACACAGAAATTGCATCGGGATTGAATATAGTAGGCACAATGCCGACTTACGTCCAGGGGGAGCAATGCTTCAAACAGTCTGTATACTTGCCTTTCCTGAGAGGCCAGTATTAGTTTGCGACGCACCACTGGGAGTTTACTGTAACCCTTGGAGCTTCATATTGACGATGAAACAAAGAAATTGCATCGGGATTGAATATAGTAGGCACAATGCCGACTTACGTCCAGGGGGAGTAATGCTTCAAACAGTCTGTATATGTGCCGTTACTGAGAGGCCGGTATTAGATTGCGACGCACCACTGGGAGTTTACTGAAACCCTTGGAGCTTCATATTGACGATGAAACACAGAAATTGCTTCGGGATTGAATATAGTAGGCACAATGCAAAACTTACGTCCAGGGGGAGCAATGCTTCATACAGTTGTATACGTGCCTTTCCTGAGATTCCAGTATTCGATTGCGACGCACCGCTGGGTGTTTACTGTAACCCTTGGAGCTTCATATTGATGATGAAACACAGAAATTGCATCGGGATTCAATATAGTAGGCAGAAGATCGACTTACGTACAGGGGGAGGAATGCTTCAAACAGTCTGTATACGTGCCTTTCCTGAGAGGCCAGTATTAGACTGCGACGCACCACTGGGAGTTTACTGTAACCCTTGGAGCTTCATATTGACGATGAAACAAAGAAATCGCATCGGGATTGAATATAGTAGGCACAATGCCGACTTACGTCCAGGGGGAGTAATGCTTCAAACAGTCTGTATATGTGCCGTTACTGAGAGGCCAGTATTAGATCGCGACGTACCACTGGGAGTTTACTGTAACCCTTGGAGCTTCATATTGACAATGAAACACAGAAATTACATCGGGATTGAATAAAGTAGGCAGAAGGCCGACTTACGTACAGGTGGAGGAATGCTTCAAACAGTCTGTATATGTGCCGTTACTGAGAGGCCATTATTAGATTGCGACGCACCACTGGGAGTTTACTGAACCCCTTGGAGCATCATATTGACGATGAAACACAGAAATTGCATCGGGATTGAATATAGTAGGCACAATGCAAACATACGTCCAGGGGGTGCAATGCTTCATACAGTTGTATACGTGCCTTTCTTGAGATTCCAGTATTAGATTGCGACGCACCACTGGGTGTTTAGTGTAACCCTTGGAGCTTCATATTGACGATGAAACACAGGAATTGCATCGGGATTGAATATAGTAGGCAGAAGGCCGACTAACGTCCAGGGGGAGGAATGCTTCAAACAGTCTGTATATGTGCCGTTACTGAGAGGCCAGTATTAGATTGCGACGCACCACTGGGTGTTTACTTTAACCCTTGGAGCTTCATATTGACTATGAAACACAGAAATTGCATCGGGATTGAATATAGCAGGCAGAAGGCCGACTTACGTCCGGGGGGAGGAATGCTTCAAACAGTCTGTATACGTGCCTTTCCTTAGAGGCCAGTATAATCTGCGATGCACCAATGGGAATTTACTGTAACCCTTGGAGCTTCATATTGACGATGAAACAAAGAAATCGCATCGGGATTGAATATAGTAGGCACAATGCCGACTTACGTCCAGGGGGAGTAATGCTTCAAACAGTCTGTATATGTGCCGTTACTGAGAGGCCAGTATTAGATCGCGACGTACCACTGGGAGTTTACTGTAACCCTTGGAGCTTCATATTGACAATGAAACACAGAAATTACATCGGGATTGAATAAAGTAGGCAGAAGGCCGACTTACGTACAGGTGGAGGAATGCTTCAAACAGTCTGTATATGTGCCGTTACTGAGAGGCCATTATTAGATTGCGACGCACCACTGGGAGTTTACTGAACCCCTTGGAGCATCATATTGACGATGAAACACAGAAATTGCATCGGGATTGAATATAGTAGGCACAATGCAAACATACGTCCAGGGGGTGCAATGCTTCATACAGTTGTATACGTGCCTTTCTTGAGATTCCAGTATTAGATTGCGACGCACCACTGGGTGTTTAGTGTAACCCTTGGAGCTTCATATTGACGATGAAACACAGGAATTGCATCGGGATTGAATATAGTAGGCAGAAGGCCGACTAACGTCCAGGGGGAGGAATGCTTCAAACAGTCTGTATATGTGCCGTTACTGAGAGGCCAGTATTAGATTGCGACGCACCACTGGGTGTTTACTTTAACCCTTGGAGCTTCATATTGACTATGAAACACAGAAATTGCATCGGGATTGAATATAGCAGGCAGAAGGCCGACTTACGTCCAGGGGGAGGAATGCTTCAAACAGTCTGTATACGTGCCTTTCCTTAGAGGCCAGTATAATCTGCGATGCACCAATGGGAATTTACTGTAACCCTTGGAGCTTCATATTGACGATGAAACACAGAAATTGCATCGGGATTGAATATAGTAGGCAGAAGATCGACTTACGTACAGGGGGAGTAATGTTTCAAAGATTCTGTATATGTGCCGTTACTGAGAGGCCAGTATGAGATTGCGACGCACCACTGGGAGTTTACTGTAACCCTCGGAGCTTCATATTGACTATGAAACACAGAAATTGCATCGGAATTGAATATAGTAGGCAGAAGATCGACTTACGTACAGGGAAAGAAATGCTTCAAACAGTCTGTATACGTGCCATTCCTGAGAGGCCAGTATTAGACTGCGATGCACCAGTGGGAATTTACTGTAACCGTTGGAGCTTCATATTGACGATGAAACACAGAAATTCCATCGGGATTGAATATAGGAAGATCAATGCCGACTTTCGTTTAGAGGGAACTATGATTCAAACAGTCTGTATACGCGCCTTTCCTGAGAGGCCAGTATTAGATTGCGACGCACCACTGGGTTTTTACTGTATCCCTTGGAGCTTCATATTGACTATGAAACACAGAAATTGCATCGGGATTGAATATAGTAGGCACAATGCCGACTTACGTCCAGGGGGAGCAATGCTTCAAACAGTCTGTATACTTGCCTTTCCTGAGAGGCCAGTATTAGACTGCGACGCACCACTAGGAGTTTACTGTAACCCTTGGAGCTTCATATTGACGATGAAACAAAGAAATTGCAACGGGATTGAATATAGTAGGCACAATGCCGACTTACGTCCAGGGGGAGTAATGCTTCAAACAGTCCGTATATGTGCCGTTACTCAGAGGCCAGTATTAGATTGCGACGCACCACTGGGAGTTTACTGTAACCCTTGGAGCTTCATATTGACGATGAAACACAGAGATTGCATCGGGATTGAATATAGTAGGCAGAAGATCGACTTACGTGCAGGGGGAGGAATGCTTCAAACAGTCTGTAAACGTGCCGTTACTGAGAGGCCAGTATTCGATTGCGACGCATCACTGGGTGTTTACTGCCACCCTTGGAGCTTCATATTGACGATGAAACACAGAAATTGCATCGGGATTGAATATAGTAGGCACAATGCCGACTTACGTCCAGGGGGAGCAATGCTTCAAACAGTCTGTATACGTGCCTTTCCTGAGAGGCCAGTATTAGACAGCGACGCACCACTGGGTGTTTACTGTAACCCTTGGAGCTTCATATTGACGATGAAACACAGAAATTGCATCGGAATTGAATATTGTAGGCACAATGCCGACTTACGTCCAGAGGGAGCAATGCTTCAAACAGTCTGTATACGTGCCGTTACAGAGAGGCCAGTATTAGATTGCGACGCACCACTGGGTGTTTACTGTAACCCTTGGAGCTTCATATTGACGATGAAACACAGAAATAGCATCGGGATTGAATTTAGTAGGCACAATGCCGACTTACGTCCAGGGGGAGTAATGTTTCAAAGATTCTGTATATGTGCCGTTACTGAGAGGCCAGTATGAGATTGCGACGCACCACTTGGAGTTTACTGTAACCCTTGGAGCTTCATATTGACTATGAAACACAGAAATTGCATCGGGATTGAATATAGTAGGCAGAAGATCGACTTACGTACAGGGAAAGAAATGCTTCAAACAGTCTGTATACGTGCCTTTCCTGAGAGGCCAGTATTAGACTGCGATGCACCAGTGGGAATTTACTGTAACCGTTGGAGCTTCATATTGACGATGAAACACAGAAATTGCATCGGGATTGAATATAGGAAGATCAGTGCCGACTTTCGTTTAGATGGAACTATGATTCAAACAGTCTGTATACGCGCCTTTCCTGAGAGGCCAGTATTAGATTGCGACGCACCACTGGGTTTTTACTGTATCCCTTGGGGCTTCATATTGACTATGAAACACAGAAATTGCATCGGGATTGAATATAGTAGGCACAATGCCGAATTACGTCCAGGGGGAGCAATGCTTCAAACAGTCTGTATACTTGCCTTTCCTGAGAGGCCAGTATTAGACTGCGACGCACCACTGGGAGTTTACTGTAACCCTTGGAGCTTCATATTGACGATGAAACAAAGAAATTGCATCGGGATTGAATATAGTAGGCACAATGCCGTCTTACGTCCAGGGGGAGTAATGCTTCAAACAGTCTGTATATGTGCCGTTACTGAGAGGCCAGTATTAGATTGCGACGCACCACTGGGAGTTTACTGTAACCCTCGGAGCTTCATATTGACTATGAAACACAGAAATTGCATCGGAATTGAATATAGTAGGCAGAAGATCGACTTACGTACAGGGAAAGAAATGCTTCAAACAGTCTGTATACGTGCCATTCCTGAGAGGCCAGTATTAGACTGCGATGCACCAGTGGGAATTTACTGTAACCGTTGGAGCTTCATATTGACGATGAAACACAGAAATTCCATCGGGATTGAATATAGGAAGATCAATGCCGACTTTCGTTTAGAGGGAACTATGATACAAACAGTCTGTATACGCGCCTTTCCTGAGAGGCCAGTATTAGATTGCGACGCACCACTGGGTTTTTACTGTATCCCTTGGAGCTTCATATTGACTATGAAACACAGAAATTGCATCGGGATTGAATATAGTAAGCACAATGCCGACTTACGTCCAGGGGGAGCAATGCTTCAAACAGTCTGTATACTTGCCTTTCCTGAGAGGCCAGTATTAGACTGCGACGCACCACTAGGAGTTTACTGTAACCCTTGGAGCTTCATATTGACGATGAAACAAAGAAATTGCATCGGGATTGAATATAGTAGGCACAATGCCGACTTACGTCCAGGGGGAGTAATGCTTCAAACAGTCCGTATATGTGCCGTTACTCAGAGGCCAGTATTAGATTGCGACGCACCACTGGGAGTTTACTGTAACCCTTGGAGCTTCATATTGACGATGAAACACAGAAATTGCATCGGGATTGAATATAGTAGGCAGAAGATCGACTTACGTACAGGGGGAGGAATGCTTCAAACAGTCTGTAAACGTGCCGTTACTGAGAGGCCAGTATTCGATTGCGACGCATCACTGGGTGTTTACTGCCACCCTTGGAGCTTCATATTGACGATGAAACACAGAAATTGCATCGGGATTGAATATAGTAGGCACAATGCCGACTTACGTCCAGGGGGAGCAATGCTTCAAACAGTCTGTATACGTGCCTTTCCTGAGAGGCCAGTATTAGACAGCGACGCACCACTGGGTGTTTACTGTAACCCTTGGAGCTTCATATTGACGATGAAACACAGAAATTGCATCGGAATTGAATATTGTAGGCACAATGCCGACTTACGTCCAGAGGGAGCAATGCTTCAAACAGTCTGTATACGTGCCGTTACAGAGAGGCCAGTATTAGATTGCGACGCACCACTTGGAGTTTACTGTAACCCTTGGAGCTTCATATTGACTATGAAACACAGAAATTGCATCGGGATTGAATATAGTAGGCAGAAGATCGACTTACGTACAGGGAAAGAAATGCTTCAAACAGTCTGTATACGTGCCTTTCCTGAGAGGCCAGTATTAGACTGCGATGCACCAGTGGGAATTTACTGTAACCGTTGGAGCTTCATATTGACGATGAAACACAGAATTTGCATCGGGATTGAATATAGGAAGATCAGTGCCGACTTTCGTTTAGAGGGAACTATGATTCAAACAGTCTGTATACGCGCCTTTCCTGAGAGGCCAGTATTAGATTGCGACGCACCACTGGGTTTTTACTGTATCCCTTGGGGCTTCATATTGACTATGAAACACAGAAATTGCATCGGGATTGAATATAGTAGGCACAATGCCGAATTACGTCCAGGGGGAGCAATGCTTCAAACAGTCTGTATACTTGCCTTTCCTGAGAGGCCAGTATTAGACTGCGACGCACCACTGGGAGTTTACTGTAACCCTTGGAGCTTCATATTGACGATGAAACAAAGAAATTGCATCGGGATTGAATATAGTAGGCACAATGCCGACTTACGTCCAGGGGGAGTAATGCTTCAAACAGTCTGTATATGTGCCGTTACTGAGAGGCCAGTATTAGATTGCGACGCACCACTGGGAGTTTACTGTAACCCTTGGAGCTTCATATTGACGATGAAACACAGAAATTGCCTCGGGATTGAATATAGTAGGCAGAAGATCGACTTACGTACAGGGGGACGAATGCTTCAAACAGTCTGTATACGTGCCTTTCCTGAGAGGCCAGTATTAGACTGCGACGCACCACTGGGAGTTTACTGTAACCCTTGGATCTTCATATTGACGATGAAACAAAGAAATTGCATCGGGATTGAATATAGTAGGCACAATGACGACTTACGTCCAGGGGGAGTAATGCTTCAAACAGTCTTTATATGTGACGTTACTGAGAGGCCAGTATTAGATTGCGACGCACCACTGGGAGTTTACTGTAACCCTTGGAGCTTCAAATTGACAATGAAACACAGAAATTACAGCGGGATTGAATATAGTAGGCAGAAGGCCGACTTACGTACAGGGGGAGGAATGCTTCAAACAGTCTGTATATGTGCCGTTCCTGAGAGGCCAGTATTAGATTGCGACGCACCACTGGGAGTTAACTGAAACCCCTTGGAGCTTCATATTGACGATGAAACACAGAAATTGCATCGGGATTGAATATAGTAGGCACAAAGCAAACTTACGTCCAAGGGGAGCAATGCTTCATACAGTTGTATACGTGCCTTTCCTGAGATTCCAGTATTAGATTGCGACGCACCACTGGGTGTTTACTGTAACCCTTGGAGCTTCATATTGACGATGAAACACAGAAATTGCATCGGGATTGAATATAGTCCAGGGGGAGGAATGCTTCAAACAGTCTGTATTTGTGCCGTTACTGAGAGGCCAGTATTAGATTGCGACGCACCACTGGGAGTTTACTGAAACCCTTGGAGCATCATATTGACGATGAAACACAGAAATTGCATCGGGATTGAATATAGTAGGCACAATGCAAACTTACGTCCAGGGGGAGCAATGCTTCATACAGTTGTATACGTGCCTTTCTTGTGATTCCAGTATTAGATTGCGACGCACCACTGGGTGTTTAGTATAACCCTTGGAGCTTCATATTGACGATGAAACACAGGAATTGCATCGGGATTGAATATAGTAGGCAGAAGGCCGACTTACGTCCAGAGGGAGGAATGCTTCAAACAGTCTGTATATGTGCCGTTACTGAGAGGCCAGTATTAGATTGCGACGCACCACTGGGTGTTTACTGTAACCCTTGGAGCTTCATATTGACGATGAAACACAGAAATTGCATCGAGATTGAATATAGTAGGCACAATGCCGACTTACGTCCAGGGGGAGAAATGCTTCAAACAGTCTGTATACGTGCCGTTACTGTGAGGTCAGTATTAGATTGCGACGCACCACTGGAAGTTTACTGTAACCCCTGGAGCTTCATATTGACGATGAAACACAGAAATTGCATCGGGATTGAATATAGTAGGCACAATGCCGACTTACGTCCAGGGGGAGTAATGCTTCAAACAGTCTGTATTCGTGCCTTTCCTGAGAGGCCAGTATTAGATTGCGACGCATCACTGGGTGTTTACTAATACCTTTGGAGCTTCATATTGACGATGAAACACAGAAATCGCATCGGGATTGAATATAGTAGGCACAATGCCGACTTTCGTCCAGGGGAGTACTGCATCAAACAGTCTGTATATGTGCCGTTACTGAGAGGCCAGTATTAGATTGCGACGCACCACTGGGTGTTTACTGTAACCCTTGGAGCTTCATACTGACGATGAAACACATAAATTGCATCGGGACTGAATATAGTAGGCACAATGCAAACTTACCTCCAGGGGGAGCAATGCTTCATACAGTCGTTACGTGCCTTTCCTGAGATTCCAGTATTAGATTGCGACGCACCACTGGGTGTTTACTGTAACCCTTGGAGCTTCATATGGACGATGAAACAAAGAAATTGCTTCGGGATTGAATATAGTAGGCACAATGCCGACTTGCGTCCAGGGGGAGTAATGCTTCAAACAGTCTGTATATGTGCCGTTACTGAGAGGCCAGTATTAGATTGCGACGCACCACTGGGAGTTTACTGAAACCCTTGGAGCTTCATATTGACGATGAAACACAGAAATTGCATCAGGATTGAATATAGTAGGCACAATGCAAACTTACATCCAGGGGGAGCAATGCTTCATACAGTTGTATACGTGCCCTTCCTGAGATTCCAGTATTAGATTGCGACGCACCACTGGGTGTTTACTGTAACCCATGGAGCTTCATATTGAAGATGAAATAAAGAAATTGCATCGGGATTGAATATAGTAGGCAAAAGGCCGACTTAAGTTCTGGGGGAGTTATGCTTCAAACAGTGTGTATATGTGCCGTCACTGAGAGGCCAGTATTAGATTGCGACGCACCACTGGGAGTTTACTGTAACCCTTGGAGCTTCATATTGTGGATAAAACACAGAAATTGCATCGGGATTGAGTATAGTAGGTACAATGCCGACTTACGTCCAGGGGGAGCAATGCTTCATACAGTTGTATACGTGCCTTTCCTGAGATCCCAGTATTAGATTGCGACGCACCACTGGGTGTTTACTGTAACCCTTGGACCTTCATATTGACGATGAAACACAGAAATTGCATCGGGATTGAATATAGTAGGCACATTGCCGACTTACGTCCAGTGGGAGTAATGCTTCAAACAGTCTGTATACGTGCCTTTCCTGAGAGGCCAGTATTAGATTGCGACGCATCACTCGGTGTTTACTGATACCTTTGGAGCTTCATATTGACGATGAAACACAGAAATTGCATCGGGATTGAATATGGTAGGCACAATGCCGAATTACGTCCAGGGGGAGCAATGCTTCATACAGTTGTATTCGTGCCTTTCCTGAGATTCCAGTATTAGATTGCGAAGCACCACTGGGTGTTTACTCTAACCCCTGGAGCTTCATATTGACGATGAAACACAGAAATCGCATCGGGATTGAATATAGTAGGCACAATGCCGACTTTCGTCCAGGGGGAGTACTGCATCAAACAGTCTGTATACGTGCCTTTCCTGAGAGGCCAGTATTAGACTGCGACGCGCCACTGGGTGTTTACTGTAACCCTTGGAGCTACATATTGGCGATGAAACACAGAAATTGCATCGGGATTGAATATAGTATGCACAATGCCGACATACGTCCAGGGGGAGCAATGCTTCAAACAGTCTGGATACGTGCCTTTACAGAGAGGCCAGTATTAGATGGCGACGCACCACTGGGTGTTTACTGTAACCCTTGGAGCTTCATATTGACGATGAAACAAAGAAATTGCATCGAGATTGAATATAGTAGGCACAATGCCGACTTACGTCCAGGGGGAGTAATGCTTCAAACAGTCTGTATATGTGCCGTTACTGAGAGGCCAGTATTAGATTGCGACGCACCACTGGGAGTTTACTGTAACCCTTGGAGCTTCATATTGACGATGAAACACAGAAATTGCATCAGGATTGAATATAGTAGGCAGAAGATCGACTTACGTACAGGGGGAGGAATGCTTCAAACAGTCTGTATACGTGCCTTTCCTGAGAGGCCAGTATTAGACTGCGACGCACCACTGGGAGTTTACTGTAACCGTTGGATCTTCATATTGACGATGAAACAAAGAAATTGCATCGGGATTGAATATAGTAGGCACAATGACGACTTACGTCCAGGGGGAGTAATGCTTCAAACAGTCTTTATATGTGACGTTACTGAGAGGCCAGTATTAGATTGCGACGCACCACTGGGAGTTAACTGAAACCCTTGGAGCTTCATATTGACGATGAAACACAGAAATTGCATCGGGATTGAATATAGTCCAGGGGGAGGAATGCTTCAAACAGTCTGTATTTGTGCTGTTACTGAGGGGCCAGTATTAGATTGCGACGCACCACTGGGAGTTTACTGTAACCCTTGGAGCTTCATATTGACGATGAAACACAGAAATTGCATCGGGATTGAATATAGTAGGCAGAAGATCGACTTACGTACAGGGGGAGGAGTGCTTCAAACAGTCTGTATACGTGCCTTTCCTGAGAGGCCAGTATTAGACTGCGACGCACCACTGTGAGTTTACTGTAACCCTTGGAGATTCATATTGACTATGAAACACAGAAATTACATCGGGATTGAATATAGTAGGCAGAAGGCCGACTTACGTACAGGGGAGGAATGCTTCAAACAGTCTGTATATGTGCCGTTACTGAGTGGCCAGTATTAGATTGCGACGCACCACTGGGAGTTTACTGAAACCCTTGGAGCATCATATTGACGATGAAACACAGAAATTGCATCGGGATTGAATATAGTAGGCACAATGCAAACTTACGTATAGGGGGAGCAATGCTTCATACAGTTGTATACGTGCCTTTCTTGAGATTCCAGTATTAGATTGCGACGCACCACTGGGTGTTTAGTGTAACCCTTGGAGCTTCATATTGACGATGAAACACAGGAATTGCATCGGGATTGAATATAGTAGGCAGAAGGCCGACTAACGTCCAGGGGGAGGAATGCTTCAAACAGTCTGTATATGTGCCGTTACTGAGAGGCCAGCATTAGATTGCGACGCACCACTCGGTGTTTACTGTAACCCATGAAGCTTCATATTGAATATGAAATAAAGCAATTGCATTGGGATTGAATATAGTAGGCAAAAGGCCGACTTAAGTTCTGGGGGAGTTATGCTTCAATCAGTGTGTATATGTGCCGTCACTGAGAGGTCAGTATTAGATTGCGACGCACCACTGGGAGTTTACTGTAAGCCTTGGACCTTCATATTGTCGATGAAACACAGAAATTTAATCGGGATTGAGTATAGTAGGTACAATGCCGACTTACGCCCAAGGGGAGCAATGCTTCATACAGTTGTATACGTGCCTTTCCTGAGATTCCAGTATTAGATTGCGACGCACCACTGGGTGTTTACTGTAACCCCTGGAGCTTCATATTGACGATGAAACACAGAAATTGCATCGGGATTGAATATAGTAGGCACATTGCCGACTTACGTCCAGGGGGAGTAATGCTTCAAACATTCTGTATACGTGCCTTTCCTGAGAGGCCAGTATTAGATTGCGACGCATCACTGGGTGTTTACTGATACCTTTGGAGCTTCATATTGACGATGAAACACAGAAATTGCATCGGGATTGAATATAGTAGGCACAATGCCGAATTACGTCCTGGGGGAGCAATGCTTCAAACAGTCTGCATACGTGCCGTTACAGAGGGCCAGTATTAGATTGCGACGCACCACTGGGTGTTTACTGTAACCCTTGGAGCTTCATATTGGCGATGAAACACAGAAATTGCATCGGGATTGAATATAGTTGGCACAATGCCAACTTACGTCCAGGGGGAGCAATGCTTCATACAGTTGAATACGTGCCTTTGCTGAGATTCCAGTATTAGACTGCGAAGCACCACTGGGTGTTTACTCTAACCCCTGGAGCTTAATATATACGATGAAACACAGAAATCGCATCGGGATTGAATATAGTAGGCACAATGAGGACTTTCGTCCAGGGGGAGTACTGCTTCAAACAGTCTGTATACGTGCCTTTCCTGAGAGGCCAGTATTAGACTGCGACGCGCCACTGGGTGTTTACTGTAACCCTTGGAGCTACATATTGGCGATGAAACACAGAAATTGCATCGGGATTGAATATAGTTGGCACAATGCCGACTTACGTCCAGGGGGAGCAATGCTTCAAACAGTCTGTATATGTGCCATTACAGAGAGGCCAGTATTAGATTGCGACGCACCACTGGGTGTTTACTGTAACACTTGGAGCTTCATATTGACGATGAAACACAGATATTGCAAAGGGATTGAATAAAGTAGGCACAATGCCGACTTACGTCCTGGGAGAGTAATGCTTCAAACAGTCTGTATATGTGCCGTTACTGAGAGGCCAGTATTAGATTGCGACGCACCACTGGGAGTTTACTGTAACCCTTGGAGCTTCATATTGACTATGAAACACAGAAATTGCATCGGGATTGAATATAGTAGGCAGAAGATCGACTTACGTACAGGGGGAGGAATGCTTCAAACAGTCTGTATACGTGCCTTTCCTGAGAGGCCAGTATTAGACTGCGACACACCACTGGGAATTTACTGTAACACTTGGAGCTTCATATTGACGATGAAACACAGAAATTGAATCGGGATTGAATATAGGAAGCACAATGCCGACTTTTGTTCAGGGGGAGCTATGCTTCAAACAGTCTGTATACGTGCCTTTCCTGAGAGGCCAGTGTTTCATTGCGATGCACCACTGGGTGTTTACTGTAACCCTTGGAGCTTCATATTGACTATGAAACACAGAAATTGCATCGGGATTGAATATAGTAGGCACAATGCCGACTTACGTCCAGGGGGAGTAATGCTTCAAACAGTCTGTATATGTGTTTACTGAGAGGCCAGTATTAGATTGCGACGCACCACTGGGAGTTTACTGTAACCCTTGGAGCTTCATATTGACGATGAAACACAGAAATTGCATCGGGATTGAATATAGGAGGCAGAAGATCGACTTACGTACAGGGGGAGGAATTCTTCAAACAGTCTGTATACGTGCCTTTCCTGAGAGGCCAGTATTAGACTGCAACACACCACTGGGAATTTACTGTAACCCTTGGAGCTTCATATTGACGATGAAACACAGAAATTGCATCGGGATTGAATATAGGAAGCACAATGCCGACTTTTGTTCAGGGGGAGCTATGCTTCAAACAGTCTGTATACGTGCCTCTCCTGAGAGGCCAGTGTTAGATTGCAATGCACCACTGGGTGTTAGTGTAACCCTTGGAGCTTCATATTGACTATGAAACACAGAAATTGCATCGGGATTGAATATAGTAGGCACAATGCCGACTTACGTCCAGGGGGAGTAATGCTTCAAACAGTCTGTATATGTGCCGTTACTGAGAGGCCAGTATGAGATTGCGACGCACCATTGGGAGTTTACTGAAACCCTTGGAGCTTCATATTGACGATGAAACACAGAAATTGCATCGGGATTGATTGTAGTAGGCACAATACAAAACTTACGTCCAGGGGGAGCAATGCTTCATACAGTTGTATACGTGCCTCTCCTGAGATTCCAGTATTAGGTTGCGACGCACCACTGGGTGTTTACTGTAACCATTTTAGCTTCATATTGACGATGAAACACAGAAATTGCATCGGGATTGAATATTGTCCAGGGGGAGGAATGCTTCAAACAGTCTGTATATGTGCCGTTACTGAGAGGCCAGTATTAGACTGCGACGCACCACTGGGAATTTACTGAAACCCTTGGAGCTTCATATTGACGATGAAACACAGAAATTGCATCGGGATTGAATATAGTAGGCAGAATGCTAACTTACGTCCAGGAGGAGCAATGCTTGATACAGTTGTATACGTGCCTTTCCTGAGAGGCTAGTATTAGACTGCGACGCACCACTGGGAGTTTACTGTAACCCTTGGAGCTTCGTATTGACGATGAAACAAAGAAATTGCATCGGGATTGAATATAGTAGCACAATGCCGACTTACGTCCAGGGGGAGCAATGCTTCAAACAGTCTGTATACGTGCCTTTCATGAGAGGCCAGTATTAGACTGCGACGCATCACTGGGAGTTTACTGTAACCCTTGGAGCTTCATATTGACGATGAAACACAGAAATTGCATTGGGATTGAGTATAGTAGGCACAATGCCGACTTACGTCCAGGGGGAGAAATGCTTCATACAGTTGTATAGGTGCCTTTCCTGAGAATGCAGTATTCGATTGCGACGCACCACTGGGTGTTTACTCCAACACTTGGAGCTTCATATTGACGATGAAACACAGAAATTGCATCGGGATTGAATATAGTAGGCACAATGCCGACTTACGTCCAGGGGGAGCAATGCTTCAAACAGTCTGTATACGTGCCTTTCCTGAGAGGCCAGTATTAGACTGGGACGCACCACTGGGAGTTTACTGTAACCCTTGGAGCTTCATATTGACGATGAAACAAAGAAATTGCATCGGGATTGAATATTGTAGCACAATACCGACTTACGTCCAGGGGGAGTAATGCTTCAAACAGTCTGTATATGTACCGTTACTGAGAAGCCAGTATTAGATTGCGACGCACCACTGGGAGTTTACTGTAACCCTTGGCGCTTCATATTGTCGATGAAACACAGAAATTGCATCGGGATTGAATATAGTAGGTACAATGCCGACTTACGTCCAGGGGGAGTAATGCTTCAAACAGTCTGTATACGTGCCTTTCCTGAGAGGCCAGTATTAGATTGCGACGCATCACTGGGTGTTTACTGCCACCTTTGGATCTTCATATTGACGATGAAACACAGAAATTGCATCGGGATTGAATATAGTAGGCACAATGCCGACTTACGTCCAGGGGGAGTAATGCTTCAAACAGTCTGTATACGTGCCTTTCCTGGTAGGCCAGTATTAGACTGCGACGCACCACTGGGTGTTTACTGTAACCCTTGGAGCTTCATATTGAAGATGAAGCACAGAAATTGCATCGGGATTGAATATAGTAGGCACAATGCCGACTTAGGTCCAGGGGGAGCAATGCTTCAAACAGTCTTTATACGTGCCGTTACAGAGTTGCCAGTATTAGATAGCGACGCACCACTGGGTGTTTACTGTAACCCTTGGAGCTTCATATTGACGATGAAACACAGAAATTGCATCGGGATTGAATATAGTAGGCACAATGCCGACTTACGTCCAGGGGGAGCAATGCTTCAAACAGTCTGTATACGTACCTTTCCTGATAGGCCAGTATTAGACTGCGACGCACCACTGGGAGTTTACTGTAACCCTTGGAGCTTCATATTGACGATGAAACACAGAAATGGCATCGTGATTGAATACAGTAGGCACAATGCCGACTTACGTCCAGGGGGAGCAATGCTTCAAACAGTCTGTATACGTACCTTTCCTGAGAGGCCAGTATTAGATTGCGACGCACCACTGGGAGTTTAATGTAACCCTTGGAGCTTCATATTGACGATGAAACAAAGAAATTGCATCGCGATTGAATATAGTAGGCACAATGCCGACTTACGTCCAGGGGGAGTAATGCTTCAAACAGTCTGTATATGTGCTTACTGAGAGGCCAGTATTAGATTGCGACGCACCACTGGGAGTTTACTGTAACCCTTGGAGCTTCATATTGACGATGAAACACAGAAATTGCATCGGGATTGAATATAGGAGGCAGAAGATCGACTTACGTACTGGGGGAGGAATTCTTCAAACAGTCTGTATACGTGCCTTTCCTGAGAGGCCAGTATTAGACTGCAACACACCACTGGGAATTTACTGTAACCCTTGGAGCTTCATATTGACGATGAAACACAGAAATGGCATCGTGATTGAATACAGTAGGCACAATGCCGACTTACGTCCAGGGGGAGCAATGCTTCAAACAGTCTGTATACGTACCTTTCCTGAGAGGCCAGTATTAGATTGCGACGCACCACTGGGAGTTTAATGTAACCCTTGGAGCTTCATATTGACTATGAAACACAGAAATTGCATCCGGATTGAATATAGTAGGCAGAAGATCGACTTACGTACAGGGGGAGGAATGCTTCAAACAGTCTGTATACGAGCCTTTCCTGGGAGGCCAGTATTAGACTGGGACGCACCACTGGGAGTTTACTGTAACCCTTGGAGCTTCATATTGACGATGAAACAAAGGAATAGCATCGGGATTGAATATAGTAGGCACAAAGCAAACTTACGTCCAGGGGGAGCAATGCTTCATACAGTTGTATACGTGCCTCTCCTGAGATTCCAGAATTAGATTGCGACTCACCACTGGGTGTTTACTGTAACCCCTGGAGCTTCATACTGATGATGAAACACAGAAATTGCATCGGGATTGAATATAGTTGGCACAATGCCGACTTACGTCCAGAGGGAGCAATGCTTCAAACAGTCTGTATATGTGCGCGTTACAGAGAGGCCAGTATTAGATTGCGACGCACCACTGGGTGTTTACTGTAACACTTGGAGCTTCATATTGACGATGAAACTCAGAAATTGCATCGGGATTGAATATAGTAGGCACAATGAGTACTTTCGTCCAGGGGGAGTACTGCTTCAAACAGTCTGTATACGTGCCTTTCCTGAGAAGCCAGTATTAGACTGCGACGCGCCACTGGGTGTTTACTGTAACCCTTGGAGCTACATATTGGCGATGAAACACAGAAATTGCATCGGGATTGAATATAGTTGGCACAATGCCGACTTACGTCCAGAGGGAGCAATGCTTCAAACAGTCTGTATACGTGCCTTTCCTGAGAACCAGTATTAGACTGCGACACACCACTGGGAATTTACTGTAACACTTGGAGCTTCATATTGACGATGAAACACAGAAATTGAATCGGGATTGAATATAGGAAGCACAATGCCGACTTTTGTTCTGGGGGAGCTATGCTTCAAACAGTCTGTATACGTGCCTTTCCTGAGAGGCCAGTGTTTGATTGCGATGCACCACTGGGTGTTTACTGTAACCCTTGGAGCTTCATATTGACTATGAAACACAGAAATTGCATCGGGATTGAATATAGTAGGCACAATGCCGGCTTACGTCCAGGGGGAGTAATGCTTCAAACAGTCTGTATATGTGGTTACTGAGAGGCCAGTATTAGATTGCGACGCACCACTGGGAGTTTACTGTAACCCTTGGAGCTTCATATTGACGATGAAACACAGAAATTGCATCGGGATTGAATATAGGATGCAGAAGATCGACTTACGTACAGGGGGAGGAATTCTTCAAACAGTCTGTATACGTGCCTTTCCTGAGAGGCCAGTTTTAGACTGCAACACACCACTGGGAATTTACTGTAACCCTTGGAGCTTCATATTGACGATGAAACACAGAAATTGCATCGGGATTGAATATAGGAAGCACAATGCCGACTTTTGTTCAGGGGGAGCTATGCTTCACACAGTCTGTATACGTGCCTTTCCTGAGAGGCCAGTGTTAGATTGCAATGCACCACTGGGTGTTAGTGTAACCCTTGGAGCTTCATATTGACTATGAAACACAGAAATTGCATCGGGATTGAATATAGTAGGCACAATGCCGACTTACGTCCAGGGGGAGTAATGCTTCAAACAGTCTGTATATGTGCCGTTACTGAGAGGCCAGTATTAGATTGCGACGCACCATTGGGAGTTTACTGAAACCCTTGGAGCTTCATATTGACGATGAAACACAGAAATTGCATCGGGATTGAATATAGTAGGCACAATGCCGACTTACGTCCAGGGGGAGTAATGCTTCAAACAGTCTGTATATGTGCCGTTACTGAGAGGCCAGTATTAGACTGCGACGCACCACTGGGAATTTACTGAAACCCTTGGAGCTTCATATTGACGATGAAACACAGAAATGGCATCGTGATTGAATACAGTAGGCACAATGCCGACTTACGTCCAGGGGGAGCAATGCTTCAAACAGTCTGTATACGTGCCTTTCATGAGAGGCCAGTATTAGACTGCGACGCATCACTGGGAGTTTACTGTAACCCTTGGAGCTTCATATTGACGATGAAACACAGAAATTGCATTGGGATTGAGTATAGTAGGCACAATGCCGACTTACGTCCAGGGGGAGAAATGCTTCATACAGTTGTATACGTGCCTTTCCTGAGAATGCAGTATTCGATTGCGACGCACCACTGGGTGTTTACTCCAACACTTGGAGCTTCATATTGACGATGAAACACAGAAATTGCATCGGGATTGAATATAGTAGGCACAATGCCGACTTACGTCCAGGGGGAGCAATGCTTCAAACAGTCTGTATACGTGCCTTTCCTGAGAGGCCAGTATTAGACTGGGACGCACCACTGGGAGTTTACTGTAACCCTTGGAGCTTCATATTGACGATGAAACAAAGAAATTGCATCGGGATTGAATATTGTAGCACAATACCGACTTACGTCCAGGGGGAGTAATGCTTCAAACAGTCTGTATATGTACCGTTACTGAGAAGCCAGTATTAGATTGCGACGCACCACTGGGAGTTTACTGTAACCCTTGGCGCTTCATATTGTCGATGAAACACAGAAATTACATCGGGATTGAATATAGTAGGTACAATGCCGACTTACGTCCAGGGGGAGTAATGCTTCAAACAGTCTGTATACGTGCCTTTCCTGAGAGGCCAGTATTAGAATGCGACGCATCACTGGGTGTTTACTGCCACCTTTGGATCTTCATATTGACGATGAAACACAGAAATTGCATCGGGATTGAATATAGTAGGCACAATGCCGACTTACGTCCAGGGGGAGTAATGCTTCAAACAGTCTGTATACGTGCCTTTCCTGGTAGGCCAGTATTAGACTGCGACGCACCACTGGGTGTTTACTGTAACCCTTGGAGCTTCATATTGAAGATGAAGCACAGAAATTGCATCGGGATTGAATATAGTAGGCACAATGCCGACTTACGTCCAGGGGGAGCAATGCTTCAGACAGTCTTTATACGTGCCGTTACAGAGTTGCCAGTATTAGATAGCGACGCACCACTGGGTGTTTACTGTAACCCTTGGAGCTTCATATTGACGATGAAACACAGAAATTGCATCGGGATTGAATATAGTAGGCACAATGCCGACTTACGTCCAGGGGGAGTAATGCTTCAAACAGTCTGTAAATGTGCCGTTACTGAGAGGCCAGTATTAGATTGCGACGCAACACTGGGTGTTTACTGTAACCCTTGGAGTTTCATATTAACGATGAAACACAGATATTGCATCGGGATTGAATACAGTAGGCACAATGCCGACTTACGTCCAGGGGGAGCAATGCTTCATACAGTTGTATACGTGCCTCTCCTGAGATTCCAGAATTAGATTGCGACGCACCACTGGGTGTTTACTGTAACCCCTGGAGCTTCATACTGATGATGAAACACAGAAATTGCGTCGGGATTGAATATAGTAGGCACAATGCCGACTTACGTCCAGCGGGAGTAATGCTTCAAACAGTCTGTATACGTGCCTTTCCTGAGAGGCCAGTATTAGATTGCGACGCACAACCGGGTGTTTACTGTAACCCCTGGAGCTTCATATTGACGATGAAACACAGAAATTGCATCGGGATTGAATATAGTAGGCACAATGCCGACTTACGTCCAGGGGGAGTAATGCTTCAAACAGTCTGTATATGTGCCGTTACTGAGAGGCCAGTATTAGATTGCGACGCACCACTGGGTGTTTACTGTAACCCCTGGAGCTTCATATTGACGATGAAACACAGAAATTTCATCGGGATTGAATATAGTAGGCACAATGAGGACTTTCGTCCAGGGGGAGTACTGCTTCAAACAGTCTGTATACGTGCCTTTCCTGAGAAGCCAGTATTAGACTGCGACGCGCCACTGGGTGTTTACTGTAACCCTTGGAGCTACATATTGGCGATGAAACACAGAAATTGCATCGGGATTGAATATAGTTGGCACAATGCCGACTTACGTCCAGGGGGAGCAAAGCTTCAAACAGTCTGTATATGTGCGCGTTACAGAGAGGCCAGTATTAGATTGCGACGCACCACTGGGTGTTTACTGTAACACTTGGAGCTTCATATTGACGATGAAACACAGAAATTGCAAAGAGATTGAATATAGTAGGCACAATGCCAACTTACGTCCAGGGAGAGTAATGCTTCAAACAGTCTGTATATGTGCCGTTACTGAGAGGCCAGTATTAGATTGCGACGCACCACTGGGAGTTTACTGTAACCCTTGGAGCTTCATATTGACTATGAAACACAGAAATTGCATCGGCATTGAATATAGTAGGCAGAAGATCGACTTACGTACAGGGGGAGGAATGCTTCAAACAGTCTGTATACGTGCCTTTCCTGAGAGGCCAGTATTAGACTGCGACACACCACTGGGAATTTACTGTAACACTTGGAGCTTCATATTGACGATGAAACACAGAAATTGAATCGGGATTGAATATAGGAAGCACAATGCCGACTTTTGTTCAGGGGGAGCTATGCTTCAAACAGTCTGTATACGTGCCTTTCCTGAGAGGCCAGTGTTTGATTGCGATGCACCACTGGGTGTTTACTGTAACCCTTGGAGCATCATATTGACTATGAAACACAGAAATTGCATCGGGATTGAATATAGTAGGCACAATGCCGACTTACGTCCAGGGGGAGTAATGCTTCAAACAGTCTGTATATGTGCCGTTACTGAGAGGCCAGTATTAGATTGCGACGCACCATTGGGAGTTTACTGAAACCCTTGGAGCTTCATATTGACGATGAAACACAGAAATTGCATCGGGATTGAATATAGTAGGCACAATACAAAACTTACGTCCAGGGGGAGCAATGCTTCATACAGTTGTATACGTGCCTTTCCTGAGATTCCAGTATTAGGTTGCGACGCACCACTGGGTGTTTACTGTAACCCTTGGAGCTTCATATTGACGATGAAACACAGAAATTGCATCGGGATTGAATATCGTCCAGGGGGAGGAATGCTTCAAACAGTCTGTATAAGTGCCGTTACTGAGAGGCCAGTATTAGACTGCGACGCACCACTGGGAATTTACTGATACCCTTTGAGCTTCATATTGACGATGAAACACAGAAATTGCATCGGGATTGAATATAGTAGGCAGAATGCAAACTTACGTCCAGGAGGAGCAATGCTTGATACAGTTGTATACGTGCCTTTCCTGAGAGGCCAGTATTAGACTGCGACGCACCACTGGGAGTTTACTGTAACCCTTGGAGCTTCGTAATGACGATGAAACAAAGAAATTGCATCGGGATTGAATATAGTAGCACAATGCCGACTTACGTCCAGGGGGAGCAATGCTTCAAACAGTCTGTATACGTGCCTTTCATGAGAGGCCAGTATTAGACTGCGACGCATCACTGGGAGTTTACTGTAACCCTTGGAGCTTCATATTGACGATGAAACACAGAAATTGCATTGGGATTGAGTATAGTAGGCACAATGCCGACTTACGTCCAGGGGGAGAAATGCTTCATACAGTTGTATACGTGCCTTTCCTGAGAATGCAGTATTCGATTGCGACGCACCACTGGGTGTTTACTCCAACACTTGGAGCTTCATATTGACGATGAAACACAGAAATTGCATCGGGATTGAATATAGTAGGCACAATGCCGACTTACGTCCAGGGGGAGCAATGCTTCAAACAGTCTGTATACGTGCCTTTCCTGAGAGGCCAGTATTAGACTGGGACGCACCACTGGGAGTTTACTGTAACCCTTGGAGCTTCATATTGACGATGAAACAAAGAAATTGCATCGGGATTGAATATTGTAGCACAATACCGACTTACGTCCAGGGGGAGTAATGCTTCAAACAGTCTGTATATGTACCGTTACTGAGAAGCCAGTATTAGATTGCGACGCACCACTGGGAGTTTACTGTAACCCTTGGCGCTTCATATTGTCGATGAAACACAGAAATTGCATCGGGATTGAATATAGTAGGTACAATGCCGACTTACGTCCAGGGGGAGTAATGCTTCAAAGAGTCTGTATACGTGCCTTTCCTGAGAGGCCAGCATTAGATTGCGACGCATCACTGGGTGTTTACTGCCACCTTTGGATCTTCATATTGACGATGAAACACAGAAATTGCATCGTGATTGAATATAGTAGGCACAATGCCGACTTACGTCCAGGGGGAGTAATGCTTCAAACAGTCTGTATACGTGCCTTTCTTGGTAGGCCAGTATTAGACTGCGACGCACCACTGGGTGTTTACTGTAACCCTTGGAGCTTCATATTGAAGATGAAGCACAGAAATTGCATCGGGATTGAATATAGTAGGCACAATGCCGACTTACGTCCAGGGGGAGCAATGCTTCAGACAGTCTTTATACGTGCCGTTACAGAGTTGCCAGTATTAGATAGCGACGCACCACTGGGTGTTTACTGTAACCCTTGGAGCTTCATATTGACGATGAAACACAGAAATTGCATCGGGATTGAATATAGTAGGCACAATGCCGACTTACGTCCAGGGGGAGTAATGCTTCAAACAGTCTGTAAATGTGCCGTTACTGAGAGGCCAGTATTAGATTGCGACGCAACACTGGGTGTTTACTGTAACCCTTGGAGTTTCATATTAACGATGAAACACAGATATTGCATCGGGATTGAATACAGTAGGCACAATGCCGACTTACGTCCAGGGGGAGCAATGCTTCATACAGTTGTATACGTGCCTCTCCTGAGATTCCAGAATTAGATTGCGACGCACCACTGGGTGTTTACTGTAACCCCTGGAGCTTCATACTGATGATGAAACACAGAAATTGCGTCGGGATTGAATATAGTAGGCACAATGCCGACTTACGTCCAGCGGGAGTAATGCTTCAAACAGTCTGTATACGTGCCTTTCCTGAGAGGCCAGTATTAGATTGCGACGCACAACTGGGTGTTTACTGTAACCCCTGGAGCTTCATATTGACGATGAAACACAGAAATTGCATCGGGATTGAATATAGTAGGCACAATGCCGACTTACGTCCAGGGGGAGTAATGCTTCAAACAGTCTGTATATGTGCCGTTACTGAGAGGCCAGTATTAGATTGCGACGCACCACTGGGTGTTTACTGTAACCCCTGGAGCTTCATATTGACGATGAAACACAGAAATTTCATCGGGATTGAATATAGTAGGCACAATGAGGACTTTCGTCCAGGGGGAGTACTGCTTCAAACAGTCTGTATACGTGCCTTTCCTGAGAAGCCAGTATTAGACTGCGACGCGCCACTGGGTGTTTACTGTAACCCTTGGAGCTACATATTGGCGATGAAACACAGAAATTGCATCGGGATTGAATATAGTTGGCACAATGCCGACTTACGTCCAGGGGGAGCAAAGCTTCAAACAGTCTGTATATGTGCGCGTTACAGAGAGGCCAGTATTAGATTGCGACGCACCACTGGGTGTTTACTGTAACACTTGGAGCTTCATATTGACGATGAAACACAGAAATTGCAAAGAGATTGAATATAGTAGGCACAATGCCAACTTACGTCCAGGGAGAGTAATGCTTCAAACAGTCTGTATATGTGCCGTTACTGAGAGGCCAGTATTAGATTGCGACGCACCACTGGGAGTTTACTGTAACCCTTGGAGCTTCATATTGACTATGAAACACAGAAATTGCATCGACATTGAATATAGTAGGCAGAAGATCGACTTACGTACAGGGGGAGGAATGCTTCAAACAGTCTGTATACGTGCCTTTCCTGAGAGGCCAGTATTAGACTGGGACGCACCACTGGGAGTTTACTGTAACCCTTGGAGCTTCATATTGACGATGAAACAAAGAAATTGCATCGGGATTGAATATTGTAGCACAATACCGACTTACGTCCAGGGGGAGTAATGCTTCAAACAGTCTGTATATGTACCGTTACTGAGAAGCCAGTATTAGATTGCGACGCACCACTGGGAGTTTACTGTAACCCTTGGCGCTTCATATTGTCGATGAAACACAGAAATTGCATCGGGATTGAATATAGTAGGTACAATGCCGACTTACGTCCAGGGGGAGTAAAGCTTCAAAGAGTCTGTATACGTGCCTTTCCTGAGAGGCCAGCATTAGATTGCGACGCATCACTGGGTGTTTACTGCCACCTTTGGATCTTCATATTGACGATGAAACACAGAAATTGCATCGTGATTGAATATAGTAGGCACAATGCCGACTTACGTCCAGGGGGAGTAATGCTTCAAACAGTCTGTATACGTGCCTTTCTTGGTAGGCCAGTATTAGACTGCGACGCACCACTGGGTGTTTACTGTAACCCTTGGAGCTTCATATTGAAGATGAAGCACAGAAATTGCATCGGGATTGAATATAGTAGGCACAATGCCGACTTACGTCCAGGGGGAGCAATGCTTCAAACAGTCTTTATACGTGCCGTTACGGAGTTGCCAGTATTATATACCGACGCACCACTGGGTGTTTACTGTAACCCTTGGAGCTTCATATTGACGATGAAACAAAGAAATTGCATCGGGATTGAATATAGTAGGCACAATGCAAACTTACGTCCAGGGGGAGCATTGCTTCATACAGTTGTATACGTGCCTCTCCTGAGATTCCAGAATTAGATTGCGACGCACCACTGGGTGTTTATTGTAACCCCTGGAGCTTCATACTGATGATGAAACACAGAAATTGCATCGGGATTGAATATAGCAGGCACAATGCCGACTTACGTCCAGCGGGAGTAATGCTTCAAACAGTCTGTATACGTGCCTTTCCTGAGAGGCCAGTATTAGATTGCGACGCACAACTGGGTGTTTACTGTAACCCCTGGAGCTTCATATTGACGATGAAACACAGAAATTGCATCGGGATTGAATATAGTAGGCACAATGCCGACTTACGTCAAGTGGCAGCAATGCTTCAAACAATCTGTATACGTGCCGTTACTGTGAGGTCAGTATTAGATTGCGACGCACCACTGGGTGTTTACTGTAACCCTTGGAGCTTCATATTGAGTATGAAATACAGAAATTGCATCGGGGTGAATATAGAAGGAACAATGCCGACTTACGTCCAGGGGGAGTAATGCTTCAAACAGAGTGTATACGTGCATTTCGTGAGAGGCCAGTGTTAGATTGCAACGCACCACTGGGTGTTTACTGTAACCCTTGGAGCTTCATATTGACGATGAAACACAGAAATTGCATCGGGATTGAATATAGTAGGCAGAAGGCCGACTTACGTCCAGGGGGAGGAATGCTTCAAACAGTCTGTATATGTGCCGTTACTGAGAGGCCAGTATTAGATTGCGACGCACCACTGGGTGTTTACTGTAACCCTTGGAGCTTTATATTGACGATGAAACACAGAAATTGCATCGGGATTGAATATAGTAGGCACAATGCCGACTTACGTCCAGGGGGAGCAATGCTTCAAACAGTCTTTATACGTGCCCTTCCTGAGAGGCCAGTATTAGACTGCGACGCACCACTGGGACTTTACTGTAACCCTTGGAGCTTCATATTGACGATGAAACACAGAAATTGCATCGATATTGAATACAGTAGGCAAAATGCTGACTTACGTCCAGGGGGAGTAATGCTTCAAACAGTCTGTATACGTGCCTTTCTTGGTAGGCCAGTATTAGACTGCGACGCACCACTGGGTGTTTACTGTAACCCTTGGAGCTTCATATTGAAGATGAAGCACAGAAATTGCATCGGGATTGAATATAATAGGCACAATGCCGACTTACGTCCAGGGGGAGCAATGCTTCAAACAGTCTTTATACGTGCCGTTACGGAGTTGCCAGTATTATATAGCGACGCACCACTGGGTGTTTACTGTAACCCTTGGAGCTTCATATTGACGATGAAACACAGAAATTGCATCGGGATTGAATATAGTAGGCACAATGCCGACTTACGTCCAGGGGGAGTAATGCTTCAAACAGTCTGTAAATGTGCCGTTACTGAGAGGCCAGTATTAGATTGCGACGCAACACTGGGTGTTTACTGTAACCCTTGGAGTTTCATATTAACGATGAAACACAGAAATTGCATCGGGATTGAATACAGTAGGCACAATGCCGACTTACGTCCAGGGGGAGCAATGCTTCAAACAGTCTGTATACGTACCTTTCCTGAGAGGCCAGTATTAGACTGCGACGCACCACTGAGAGTTTACTGTAACCCTTGGAGCTTCATATTGACGATGAAACACAGAAATGGCATCGTGATTGAATACAGTAGGCACAATGCCGACTTACGTCCAGGGGGAGCAATGCTTCAAACAGTCTGTATACGTGCCTTTCCTGAGAGTCTAGTATTAGACTGCGACGCACCACTGGGTGTTTACTGTAACCCTTGGAGCTTCATATTGACGATGAAACACAGAAATTGCATCGGGATTGAATATAGTAGGCACAATGCCGACTTACGTCCAGGGGGAGCAATGCTTCAAACAGTATGTATACTAGCCGTTACAGAGAGGCCAGTATTAGATTGCGACGCACCACTGGGTGTTTACTGTAACCCTTGGAGCATTATATTGACGATGAAACAAAGAAATAGCATCGGGATTGAATATAGTAGGCACAATGCAAACTTACGTCCAGGGGGAGCATTGCTTCATACAGTTGTATACGTGCCTCTCCTGAGATTCCAGAATTAGATTGCGACGCACCACTGGGTGTTTATTGTAACCCCTGGAGCTTCATACTGATGATGAAACACAGAAATTGCATCGGGATTGAATATAGCAGGCACAATGCCGACTTACGTCCAGCGGGAGTAATGCTTCAAACAGTCTGTATACGTGCCTTTCCTGAGAGGCCAGTATTAGATTGCGACGCACAACTGGGTGTTTACTGTAACCCCTGGAGCTTCATATTGACGATGAAACACAGAAATTGCATCGGGATTGAATATAGTAGGCACAATGCCGACTTACGTCAAGTGGCAGCAATGCTTCAAACAATCTGTATACGTGCCGTTACTGTGAGGTCAGTATTAGATTGCGACGCACCACTGGGTGTTTACTGTAACCCTTGGAGCTTCATATTGAGTATGAAATACAGAAATTGCATCGGGGTGAATATAGAAGGAACAATGCCGACTTACGTCCAGGGGGAGTAATGCTTCAAACAGAGTGTATACGTGCATTTCGTGAGAGGCCAGTGTTAGATTGCAACGCACCACTGGGTGTTTACTGTAACCCTTGGAGCTTCATATTGACGATGAAACACAGAAATTGCATCGGGATTGAATATAGTAGGCAGAAGGCCGACTTACGTCCAGGGGGAGGAATGCTTCAAACAGTCTGTATATGTGCCGTTACTGAGAGGCCAGTATTAGATTGCGACGCACCACTGGGTGTTTACTGTAACCCTTGGAGCTTTATATTGACGATGAAACACAGAAATTGCATCGGGATTGAATATAGTAGGCACAGTGCCGACTTACGTCCAGGGGGAGCAATGCTTCAAACAGTCTTTATACGTGCCCTTCCTGAGAGGCCAGTATTAGACTGCGACGCACCACTGGGACTTTACTGTAACCCTTGGAGCTTCATATTGACGATGAAACACAGAAATTGCATCGAGATTGAATACAGTAGGCAAAATGCTGACTTACGTCCAGGGGGAGTAATGCTTCAAACAGTCTGTATATGTGCAGTTACTGAGAGGCCAGTATTAGATTGCGACCCACCACTGGGTGTTTACTGTAACCCCTGGAGCTTCATATTGACGATGAAACACAGAAATTGCATCGGGATTGAATATAGTAGGCACAATGCCGACTTACGTCAAGTGGCAGCAATGCTTCAAACAATCTGTATACGTGCCGTTACTGTGAGGTCAGTATTAGATTGCGACGCACCACTGGGTGTTTACTGTAACCCTTGGAGCTTCATATTGAGTATGAAATACAGAAATTGCATCGGGGTGAATAGAGAAGGAACAATGCCGACTTACGTCCAGGGGGAGTAATGCTTCAAACAGAGTGTATACGTGCATTTCGTGAGAGGCCAGTGTTAGATTGCAACGCACCACTGGGTGTTTACTGTAACCCTTGGAGCTTCATATTGACGATGAAACACAGAAATTGCATCGGGATTGAATATAGTAGGCAGAAGGCCGACTTACGTCCAGGGGGAGGAATGCTTCAAACAGTCTGTATATGTGCCGTTACTGAGAGGCCAGTATTAGATTGCGACGCACCACTGGGTGTTTACTGTAACCCTTGGAGCTTTATATTGACGATGAAACACAGAAATTGCATCGGGATTGAATATAGTAGGCACAATGCCGACTTACGTCCAGGGGGAGCAATGCTTCAAACAGTCTTTATACGTGCCCTTCCTGAGAGGCCAGTATTAGACTGCGACGCACCACTGGGACTTTACTGTAACCCTTGGAGCTTCATATTGACGATGAAACAAAGAAATTGCATCGGGATTGAATATAGTAGGCAGAAGATCGACTTACGTACAGGGGGAGGAATGCTTCAAACAGTCTGTATACGTGCCTTTCCTGAGAGGCCAGTATTAGACTGCGACGCACCACTGGGAGTTTACTGTAACCCTTGGAGCTTCATATTGACGATGAAACAAAGAAATTGCATCGGGATTGAATATAGTAGGCACAATGCCGACTTACGTCCCGGGGGAGCAATGCTTCAAACAGTCTGTATACGTGCCGTTACTGTGAGGTCAGTATTAGATTGCGACGCACCACTATGTGTTTACTTTAACCCTTGGAGCTTCATATTGAGAATGAAACACAGAAATTGCATCGGCGTGAATATAGTAGGCACAATGCCGACATACGTCCAGGGGGAGTAATGCTTCAAACAGTCTGTATACGTGCCTTTCCTGGGAGGCCAGTATTAGATTGCGACGCACCACTGGGTGTTTACTGTAACCCTCTGAGCTTCATATTGACGATGAATCACAGAAGTTGCATCGCGATTGAATATAGTAGGCAGAAGGCCGACTTTCGGCCAGGGGGTAGAATGTTTCAAACAGTCTGCATATGTGCCGTTACTGAGAGGTCAGTATTAGATTGCGACGCACGACTGGGAGTTTACTGTAACACTTGGAGCTTCATATTGACTATGAAACACAGAAATTGCATCGTGATTGAATATAGGAAGCACAATGCCGTATTTCGTTCAGGAGGAGCTATGCTTCAAACAGTCTGTATACGTGCCTTTCCTGAGAGGCCAGTGTTAGATTGCGATGCACCACTGGGTGTTTACTGTAACCCTTGGAGCTTCATATTGACTATGATACACAGAAATTGCATCGGGATTGAATATAGTAGGCACAATGCCGACTTACGTCCAGGGGGAGCAATGCTTCAAACAGTCTGTATATGTGCCTTTCCTGAGAGGCCAGTATTAGACTGCGACGCACCACTGGGAGTTTACTGTAACCCTTGGAGCTTCGTATTGACGATGAAACGAAGAAATTGCATCGGGATTGAATATAGTATGCACAATGCCGACTTACGTCCAGGGGGAGTAATGCTTCAAACAGTCTGTAAATGTGCCGTTACTGAGAGGCCAGTATTAGATGGCGACGCACCACTGGGAGTTTACTGTAACCCTTGGAGCTTCATATTGACTATGAAACACAGAAATTCCATCGGGATTGATATAGTAGGCAGAAGGCCGACTTACGTACAGGGGGAGGAATGTTTCAAACAGTCCGTAAATGTGCCGTTACTGAGATGCCAGTATTAGATTGCGACGCACCACTGGGAGTTTACTGTAACCCTTGGAGCTTCATATTGACGATGAAACACAGAAATTGCATCGGGATTGAATACAGTAGGCACAATGTCGACTTACGTTCAGGGGGAGCAATGCTTCAAACAGTCTGTATACGTGCCTTTCCTGAGAGTTCAGTATAAGATTGCGACGCACCACTGGGTGTTTACTGTAACCCTCTGAGCTTCATATTGACGATGAATCACAGAAGTTGCATCGCGATTGAATATAGTAGGCAGAAGGCCGACTTTCGGCCAGGGGGTAGAATGTTTCAAACAGTCTGCATATGTGCCGTTACTGAGAGGTCAGTATTAGATTGCGACGCACGACTGGGAGTTTACTGTAACCCTTGGAGCTTCATATTGACTATGAAACACAGAAATTGCATCGTGATTGAATATAGGAAGCACAATGCCGTATTTCGTTCAGGAGGAGCTATGCTTCAAACAGTCTGTATACGTGCCTTTCCTGAGAGGCCAGTGTTAGATTGCGATGCACCACTGGGTGTTTACTGTAACCCTTGGAGCTTCATATTGACTATGATACACAGAAATTGCATCGGGATTGAATATAGTAGGCACAATGCCGACTTACGTCCAGGGGGAGCAATGCTTCAAACAGTCTGTATATGTGCCTTTCCTGAGAGGCCAGTATTAGACTGCGACGCACCACTGGGAGTTTACTGTAACCCTTGGAGCTTCGTATTGACGATGAAACGAAGAAATTGCATCGGGATTGAATATAGTATGCACAATGCCGACTTACGTCCAGGGGGAGTCTCTATATGTGCCGTTACTGAGAGGCCAGTATTAGATGGCGACGCACCACTGGGAGTTTACTGTAACCCTTGGAGCTTCATATTGACTATGAAACACAGAAATTCCATCGGGATTGATATAGTAGGCAGAAGGCCGACTTACGTACAGGGGGAGGAATGTTTCAAACAGTCCGTAAATGTGCCGTTACTGAGATGCCAGTATTAGATTGCGACGCACCACTGGGAGTTTACTGTAACCCTTGGAGCTTCATATTGACGATGAAACACAGAAATTGCATCGGGATTGAATATTGTAGGCACAATGCCGACTTACGTTCAGGGGAGCAATGCTTCAAGGAGTCTTTATATGTGCCGTTACAGAGAGGCCAGTATTAGATTGCGACGCACCACTGGGTGTTTACTGTAACCCTTGGAGCTTCATATTGACGATGAAACACAGAAATTGCTTCGGGATTGTATATAGTAGGCACAATGACGACTTAAGTCCAGGGGGACCAATGCTTCAATGAGTCTGTGTACGTGCCTTTCCTGAGAGGCCAGTATTAGATTGCGACGCACCACTGGGTGTTTACTGTAACCCTTGGAGCTTCATATTGACGATGAAACACAGAAATTGCATCGGGATTGAATATAGTAGGCACAATGCCGACTTACGTTCAGGGGGAGCAATGCTGCAAACAGTCTGTATTCGTGCCGTTACTGTGAGGTCAGTATTAGACTGCGATGCACCACTGGATGTTTACTGTAACCCTTGGAGCTTCATACCGACGATGAAACACAATAATTGCATCTGGATTGAATATAGTAGGCACAATGCCGACTTAGGTCCAGGGGGGGCAATGCTTCATACAGTTGTATACGTACCTTTCCTAAGATTCCAGTATTAGATTGCGACGCACCACTGGGTGTTTACTGTAATCCCAGGAGCTTCATATTGACGATGAAACACAGAAAATGCATCGGGCTTGAATATAGTAGGCACAATGCCGACTTACGTCCAGGGGGAGTAATGCTTCAAACAATCTGTATACGTGTCTTTCCTGAGAGGCCAGTATTAGATTGCGACGCATCACTGGGTGTTCACTGTAACCCTTGGAGCTTCATATTGACGATGAAGCACAGAAATTGCATCGGGATTGAATATAGTAGGCACAATGCCGACTTACGTCCAGGGGGAGCAATGCTTCAAACAGTCTGTATACGTGCCGTAACAGAGAGGCCAGTATTAGATTGCGACGCACCACTGGGTGTTTACTGTAACCCTTGGAGCTTCATATTGACGATGAAACACAGAAATTGCATCGGGATTGAATATAGTAGGCACAATGCAGACTTACGTCCAGGGGGAGTAATGCTTCAAACAGTCTGTATATGTGCCGTTACTGAGAGGCCAGTATTATATTGCGATGCACCACTGGGTGTTTACTGTAACCCTTGGAGCTTCATACTGACGATGAAACACAGAAATTGCATCGGGATTGAATGTAGTAGGCACAATTGACGATGAAACACAGAAATTGCATTGGGATTGAATATAGTAGGCACGAGGAGCAATGCTTGATACAGTTGTATACGTGCCTTTCATGAGAGGCCAGTATTAGACTGCGACGCATCACTGGGAATTTACTGTAACCCTTGGAGCTTCATATTGACGATGAAACACAGAAATTGCATCGGGATTGAGTATAGTGGGCACAATGCCGACTTACGTCCAGGGGGAGCAATGCTTCATACAGTTGTATACGTGCCTTTCCTGAGATTGCAGTATTAGATTGCGACGCACCACTGGGTGTTTACTGTAACCCTTGGAGCTTCATATTGACGATGAAACACAGAAATTGCATCGGGATTGAATATAGTAGGCACAATGCGAACTTACGTCCAGGGGGAGCAATGCTTGAAACAGTCTGTATACGTGCCTTTCCTGAGAGGCCAGTATTAGACTGGGACGCACCACTGGGAGTTTACTGTAACTCTTGGAGCTTCATATTGACGATGAAACAAAGAAATTGCATCGGGAGTGAATATAGTAGCAAAATGACGACTTACGTCCAGGGGGAGTAATGCTTCAAACGGCCTGTATACGTGCCTTTCCTGAGAGACCAGTATTAGATTGCGACGCATCACTGGGTGTTTACTGCCACCTTTTGATCTTCATTTTCACGATGAAACACAGAAATTGCATCGGGATTGAATATAGTAGGCACAATGCAGACTTACGTCCAGGGGGAGTAATGCTTCAAACAGTCTGTATACGTGCCGTTACAGAGAGGCCAGTATTAGATTGCGACGCACCACTGGGTGTTTACTGTAACCCTTGGAGCTTCATACAGACGATGAAACACAGAAATTGCATCGGGATTGAATATAGTAGGCACAATGCCTACTTACGTCCAAAGGGAGCAATGCTTCATACAGTTGTATACGTGCCTTTCCTGAGATTCCAGTATTAGATTGCGACGCACCACTGGGTGTTTACTGTAACCCCTGGAGCTACATATTGACGATGAAACACAGAAATTGCATCGGGATTGAATATAGTAGGCACAATGCCGACTTACGTCCAGGGGGAGTAACGCTTCAAACAGTCTGTATATGTGCCGTTACTGAGAGGCCAGTATTAGATTGCGACGCACCACTGGGTGTTTACTGTAACCCTTGGAGCTTCATACAGACGATGAAACACAGAAATTGCATCGGGATTGAATATAGTAGGCACAATGCCTACTTACGTCCAGGGGGAGCAATGCTTCATACAGTTGTACACGTGCCTTTCCTGAGATTCCAGTATTAGATTGCGACGCACCACTGGGTGTTTACTGTAACCCCTGGAGCTACATATTGACGATGAAACACAGAAAATGCATCGGGAATGAATATAGTAGGCACAATGCCGACTTACGTCCAGGGGGAGTAATGCTTCAAACAGTCTGTATACGTGCCTTTCCTGAGAGGCCAGTATTAGACTGCGACGCACCACTGGGTGTTTACTGTAACCCTTGGAGCTTCATATTGAAGATGAAACACAGATATTGCATCGGGTTTGAATATAGTAGGCACAATGCCGACTAACGTCCAGGGGGAGCAATGCTTCAAACAGTCTGTATACGTGCCGTTACAGAGTTGCCAGTATTAGATTGCGACGCACCACTGGGTGTTTACTGTAACCCTTGGAGCTTCATATTGACGATGAAACACAGAAATTGCATCGGGATTGAATATAGTAGGCACAATGCCGACTTACGTCCAGGGGGAGCAATGCTTAAAACAGTATGTATACTAGCCGTTACAGAGAGGCCAGTATTAGATTGCGACGCACCACTGGGTGTTTACTGTAACCCTTGGAGCTTCATATTGACGATGAAACACAGAAATTGCATCGGGATTGAATATAGTAGGCACAATGCAGACTTACGTCCAGGGGGAGTAATGCTTCAAACAGTTTGTATATGTGCCGTTACTGAGAGGCCAGTATTATATTGCGATGTACCACTGGGTGTTTACTGTAACCCTTGGAGCTTCATACTGACGATGAAACACAGAAATTGCATCGGGATTGAATGTAGTAGGCACAATTGACGATGAAACACAGAAATTGCATTGGGATTGAATATAGTAGGCACGAGGAGCAATGCTTGATACAGTTGTATACGTGCCTTTCATGAGAGGCCAGTATTAGACTGCGACGCATCACTGGGAATTTACTGTAACCCTTGGAGCTTCATTTTGACGATGAAACACAGAAATTGCATCGGGATTGAGTATAGTGGGCACAATGCCGACTTACGTCCAGGGGGAGCAATGCTTCATACAGTTGTATACGTGCCTTTCCTGAGATTGCAGTATTAGATTGCGACGCACCACTGGGTGTTTACTGTAACCCTTGGAGCTTCATATTGACGATGAAACACAGAAATTGCATCGGGATTGAATATAGTAGGCACAATGCGAACTTACGTCCAGGGGGAGTAATGCTTCAAACGGCCTGTATACGTGCCTTTCCTGAGAGACCAGTATCAGATTGCGACGCATCACTGGGTGTTTACTGCCACCTTTTGATCTTCATATTCACGATGAAACACAGAAATTGCATCGGGATTGAATATAGTAGGCACAATGCAGGCTTACGTCTAGGGGGAGTAATGCTTCAAACAGTCTGTATACGTGCCGTTACAGAGAGGCCAGTATTAGATTGCGACGCACCACTGGGTGTTTACTGTAACCCTTGGAGCTTCATACAGACGATGAAACACAGAAATTGCATCGGGATTGAATATAGTAGGCACAATGCCTACTTACGTCCAAAGGGAGCAATGCTTCATACAGTTGTATACGTGCCTTTCCTGAGATTCCAGTATTAGATTGCGACGCACCACTGGGTGTTTACTGTAACCCCTGGAGCTACATATTGACGATGAAACACAGAAATTGCATCGGGATTGAATATAGTAGGCACAATGCCGACTTACGTCCAGGGGGAGTAATGCTTCAAACAGTCTGTATATGTGCCGTTACTGAGAGGCCAGTATTAGATTGCGACGCACCACTGGGTGTTTACTGTAACCCTTGGAGCTTCATACAGACGATGAAACACAGAAATTGCATCGGGATTGAATATAGTAGGCACAATGCCTACTTACGTCCAGGGGGAGTAATGCTTCAAACGGCCTGTATACGTGCCTTTCCTGAGAGACCAGTATTAGATTGCGACGCATCACTGGGTGTTTACTGCCACCTTTTGATCTTCATATTCACGATGAACACAGAAATTGCATCGGGATTGAATATAGTAGGCACAATGCCGACTTACGTCCAGGGGGAGTAATGCTTCAAACAGTCTGTATACGTGCCTTTCCTGAGAGGCCAGTATTAGACTGCGACGCAC